>NW_015090778.1:2649642-2694224 GCF_001431845.1 Calidris pugnax
GGCCGCCCGGCCCCCGCCGCCACCCGGGGCCGCCATCACGGGGCGGCGGGGCCGGAGGACGGCGGCGGGCCCTCCGGGGGCGGGTGTGCCTGCGGAGCGCTGCCCGGGGCAGGGGAGAGGGGTTTATGGCGATGTAAACGCGGCCGCGGGAGCATAGGCGGATCTCTCTGCTCGGCACGTTTTGTCCCTGCTGTGTCCGGTTTCGTGATGGGGTCTCGGTTTCCCCGTCGGTGCCTAGGGGAGGCGGCGTTTCAATGTGCGTGTCGTCGGTTCGGTGCCAGGGCAGGGCTCGGTCCCGTTGGTGCCTTGGCCAGGGCCTTGCCTTTTGGCTGTTCCCCAAGGACAGAGATTCAGTAGTCTCAATGGGCATTTTTATATTTTTTTTCCCCACATTTCAAAAAGGACCCTTCCTTATGCACTATTCATATGAGAATATATAAAGAACCCATAAACCCTGTACAGCTTGTTGGTAGGTGTGTTTGACACAGGAGGACCAGCCAGCCCAGTGGAAGGGGCAGCAGCTCCGGCTGGGGTGGGCTGGGGTGGACAGGTCCTAAAGGGACAGAAAACTGTCGCTGGGCTGAGCTCAGGAGGTACATACCCACTGATCGGAACACACCTCGCACCTTACTTTGGCTCCTGCTAAATGACACACCACCTATAACAATATGTTAATGCATGAGGCTGGCACAGACAGCCAAAGCATTCAGGTCATCAAAAATGTAAGTGGTTAAAGCAGGTTTTCTCCCTGGAGTTGTAAATGTGTTTTCATGACAGCTTTATTCTTCCAAGTCCTGTGAGATTTTCGTGCTGAACACTGTGTCTTCAGAATAGCAGCTCTGAGCTATGGGACGTCATCAAACGTACTGACTGACAACACTAACCCAATGTACTTGGTGGTAACCTCTGCGCAAGGCTGGCAAAATTCAGCTTTTTCTAGCTTTCCTGCCAAGCGGCTGAGTTCTTTGACAAAGAGTTCACTTATGTCAGCTGTCCCTTCCAGTTCCAGTCAATTGGTTTGCAAGCAGAGCATGAGGATTTCTGGCTGACTCTTTGGATATACAGGCTGAGCATGATCCTTGCACAGCCTGGAGAGCTTTTTCAGAGAGAGCTGTGGCAAAGGCAAGATAGTATCTCACAACCCCTGCATGTAAATTTGGTGCCAGAATTTGACCTGTAGCATTTTTCTAAAATAATGTCACTGATGGTGAAAAGTCTTTGCTCATGCATTACCTGCTCTCACCTCCCTAGTGAATCTGTGAGGCACAAATCCAGTTCTTTTGTTTTATTTTTGTGTTATGCTTACATGTATTATGACCCATTATTATTAATATTTACACAATATGTTTAAAATATTTGGCTTATTTGTGTTCTTTGTGAATTACAATGGTGTGCTTTCAGTCAGCCCAGCTGGTTCTCCAAAACGTGACGACAATACATCTCTTATGGCTGAACCCTTACGAGTAAATTCTTGGCTGAGCTAAGTTGACTTCAGTGGAGCGATGCTGCTCACCCAGCTGAGGATCTCAGCTTTAAAACAGAATAGGAGACAATGGTCTGTAGATGAGACTGATCTAGTTCTTCTTGCAGAAATATTTCTTTAAAGGGTAAAATCACTTTTGCAGCGATTTTATCAGATTTCTGTCTCACTTTTAGATCACATTCATGCTCTGGAATAGGGCTCACGTGAGACTGAAAGAGCTTGCGGCTCTTGCTTCTGAAGAGATGGCTTTGACCCAGTATGAAAAGGGAGGAGTTGTGAGTTGAAGGTTGATGTTTAACATGCAGCAGGGACACGTGACTGTAAATGATCCTGTGAGATTATATGATCTCGTAAGGAGCCTTGTTTGTGCAAAAGAACTGAAGTGATCACAGCGCAGTGTTGCCTATTGTTTTACTGTAAACGTTTTGCATTATATGGTTGTCTACATGGCATCAGAGTTGTACGTTGGCCAGTGCTGGCTGGCCACTCCCTCCTCCCCTCAGCACTCCCATGGAAAAAGAGATTTATCTCACAAGGCTACTCCAGGGACCAAAACTTTCAAACAAGACATTACTATGTGACCTTTTTTCTTGGTAAATAAGGAGTGGTGAGTACTAAGAAAGCACAAACAGTTCTGAAAGGACACTTTACTTTCTATTTTCCTGTATGTTTATGTAAGTGTTATTATTTATCACTTGTATGACCGTGTATTGCCCTTAGGTTAGGAACAGAAGCTAAACTTTGAACCCAAATCTTTTGTTATCCGCATCACTAAATATTGTGGCCATAGTCTGGGGTGAGTTCAGCCACAGCAGGGACTAACTTCCTAGAGCTCTACCCCAACAGTGGGAGAGCAACTGCTTCGGGGCAGCTGGTTCCGGGAACATGAACCCAAGCTTGAGCACAGCTACCAAAGGCAGCCTAGAAACAGCACGATCCAGTCCCACACATGGATCAGGGACCTGAATACTAACTGAATGAAAATAGAGGGTTACTATTCTAGGGCAATGAGGGGGAGTTTCAAAAGTGCCCACAACTTGACCCACATGCTTAGTACTTCTTAGGTATTTAGCTGCTGCTGCTTTCAGAGGGAAACGATACCTCAAGGAAACTTGCTGATCTGAGCTATCAATGGGATTAATGCACCTAAATTGCCCACCTGTTTTTTAGAATGGAAATAATTATATTAATTCCACCCTAGCACCTAACCTTTCTGCTACTGAAGTCAACGCTGAGGATCCGTTGAATTCTATGGTGTGGGATCAAACCAGTAAATTGGACAACTCCTCCAACAGGAAATCATATGTGGCCAGAAAAGAAAATAGTAATGAATACTATGTTGATGTTTTCAGGCCTCAGAAAATTTTCAGTGTTTGTTTTGGATATGGCTGTCCATATGTGAGAGAGTGCTACCAGCTATATTGTCTTTTCCTGCATCTGTCTCTGTGTGGCACTGGTGCACTTTGAGAGATTCTTGAAGATGAACTGAAGATGAGGGATTTTGATGGATTCAACTGCTGTGCAGACGTTTGTATACTATTGTCATTCCATTTTACTCAGTGCATTCCAAAACCCTGCAAAAGTGCTGAATAGTCCTGACACACCATTTATACAGTATGCACATTCATATTTCTATTATACCCAGCCAAACCAATTATAATCTTCTGCTACTGTTGTTTTATTGACTGAATTATGTAAAAGCTTTTCTTACAAATTGTTTCATGACTTTTGCAGTTTGCAAGAAGCAAATTCTTCATCCAGAACCCTGAAAAGTAACAGTAGCATCTCACACCACAGACATGCATGTGCAAGGCAGCCTATATTCTCCTCTCTTGTATGAGTCAAAGAGCAATCTGTTTTTTCAACACTTTCAGAAAACGCAGAAAGTCTAGCCTGTCTACCACACTGAGATCTTTATGTATTCTATATACTTTTTATACTTTATATATAAAATATCTTTTTAATATATTTTTAAAATATTCCTGCCTAAGTATATAGGCAGAAGGGGCACCCAGAGTGACAATTCTTTTGCAAAGAACTAGTGCAAGACATGCACTGTTTGAGCTGTCAGAAGAGGTTTTAAGTGGCCATTAAACAATGGCTTGTAACAGCATTCTTCATAGAGTTGAATTTAACCCCAAACTGTATCTGCATTGACTATCTAGTTTCAGCAGAGTGCCACCCAAGTAGAAGAGGATTCAGAGAATAACTGGAGTTCTACTGTTTTCCTGCATTCAAATACTAAAGTAATGCAAATACTGGTGCAAATAAACTGGAGATCGTGAGGTGGGACCTATTTACCTGGCCTTGAGAAAAGAAGGGTGATTTTAAAACTGCGCTGTAGGAAAGAAAGGATTGCACTATGATCTGCATGACCTAAAATGACTAATTAAAGATAAGCAAAACTATTTAGATCTTAATTTGGCAAATGGTTGTCACTACCGCACCCTCTAGTTTCCTAACCTGTTTACCTGGATGTAGAAATATTTCAAAACATTTCCTTTAGCATGTGATGCTGAAGCAGATGATACATATGAAAATCTCTCTTTTATGGGACTAGTGAGACCTGGTCTTTCTGCAACAGTTCTTTTTTTTCTTTCTTAACTACCCTTTAGGTCAGACATTTGACTTACTTTCACCAAAGTGATCTGTTATGTAGGAAAATATCTGGACTGTTTTAGCTACATGAAGTATTTTATATAAATCCTGTGTATAAGTTTAGTCTCAAGGATTGTACTGGAGTAGCACAAAGAAAGACTCATCAAAGAGGGTAAAAGACAAAATATTTAAAATTATCATAAAGACCTTAGAAAAAATAGAAATAAACCATTGGTTTTTAACAGTGAACATAGTAACGTTTGAATGAATTGGCAAGACAAATTCTCCATCTCTTGATTGGATGATTTTCTGAAAAATATACTTTGGATGAGCAGATAATTCTGGTTTCCTAGTTCAGATCTTGGACTGAATGTAAAATTGAATGCTTTGTGTTATGCAGGATGTCAACTCAGATAATCTGAAGGCTTCTTCTGGCCATAAACCTGTATATCTGTGCATCCATAATCACTGAACACCAGTGGCAACGCTTTCTTTCCCTTCTCACCAATTTTCCCAAGCTGTCTATAGCCTACAGGGAAGCTTTTTTTAAAGGAAGTAATTCAACTGATGGCCTGTGCAGGTTATCTGAAAGCTCATCATTTTCTTTCTACTGCTGGAGGGTCAATTACAACTGGCTGAACTGCTCCATATTCATTAGACTGGCCATGAAGAGGGAACAGCGTGTGTTCTTTTTGCCGTATCTACTGTCAGAGCAGGGAAGCAAGAATACAAAATGTCTCTTGACATCACCCGCTAGGTGAGCTTGGACAAGTCACTTTTTCATCTCTTTGTCTGCATTTCCCTTCATGCCTTTGTGCCCTGTAAATTCTTTGGGGTACACAGTGCAGGTGAAAAACCCAAGAAAAGCTCTCAGCAGGGCCATAGGAAGAGATCATACCTACCCTGCCTTAAATCTCAGCTGAATCTGCTGGATCCTTCTGCAATAGTCTGTAAAAAACGTACAGTTACAGTGAAACTACATTGTCCTGTGTTTGTTGCCAGGCTTCCTCCTGGCTCAGCCAGAAAGCTGCCATGTTGGCTAAAGATTCAGGCGTCCTGTAACCGACTTGTGCAAGATTTAGGATTTAGCTTCTGGTGGTGTGGCGCATCCCTCTGTTAATTAAAAGCACATGAACACATAAGGAATGCAACTTTTCAAATGCGAACTTCATGTAATTATGAAAGCAGTAGGAGATAAGAATAATTGTTTTCATTTCCAGATGTCCTGTCTTCTTCAGCACTGCAGGAAGATTAAGTGAAAGTCGAGTAGGGGAATAAGAAAGTTCAAATGCACAGCAGGATAACTGATGTTGACCAAAGTACTGGTAGGATCTAATGGAGTTCAAAGAAAATTCCTTTCCATATTCCTAGTCACCAAAGAGGTTTGTCACTATCATTATAAGCACATCCATTTTGTGAGCCTGATTACACACTGAGTGGGTGGTTTGCATAGCTATCAACCAACAGGGCTGAACTCCTTTGTGCTGTAAACTGCTTTAATGAGAGGGGAGCTACAGCATTTTATGTGAAATGATTTGGTTCTCTGGTTTAACTGGCTTTGTTAAGGACTCCATTCCCCATCACAAAACACATACACTGCATGACATGATAAGAAGAATTTATAACATATTAAACATGTTGAAAGAGTGCTTTCTAAAACTTCCAGTAAATGCAATCAACTGGTGTGTTGTGTCCGTGTGTGGGCTTAGGGATGAAATAAAGGAAAATTCAGTAGAGAGTTAGAGAAAAGGCAAGAAAAACTAATTGAATAGGGAGTCCACAATGGCTGTACTTTGCCAGATTAATGAGTCACTGTTTGCTGTGCTGTTAAGGCCCAGGAGACTGTTAGAAACTCAAAGGAAGCCATGAAGTATTGCAAGTGTGTCTTAGTGGGCAAAGCAACAGCATTGCTCAATTTAGGAGTAAAAACTCCGCTCCCTCAATAGGCTGCATGAGTTCCAGAGTCACACAGGCTTCTTGCTTATTGTCCCAGCCACTGGGGCTGCACCTCCTCAAGCAGCTGTGTTAAGGCCATGGGGAGGAGATTTTGTCATTTAGGGCAGGCCTGAAAGGGGAACTATGTAGCACTTAAGCATGACAGTCCAACATTGTGAACCTGTAACCCCTCACTGCAGCTGTTGCTCGGTCCTGAAGTTTCCTCAGCTGTTTGCACTGAATTTCTACAGGTGCCAAACGTGCTGCTTCGGGTATGTTTGGTGCTTCTTTCTTTATATCCTTGGAGAGTCATGCTCAGAACTCAGCAGGACCTTAAAAGGCAGAGGTAGTCAGTCACCCCGTTTTTAAAAGGCCAGAGGGGTGGTGCCCATGTTGTATTAGACCCTTGTGTGCCTGAGAGCCCCCACCCTTCTAGAGGAGATGCCACTGATCTCTCAGCACTAGAGACATCATTCCCATCACTTTTCATGGCAGCTTTTTTGCTTCACAAAAAGGAATTGCAATTGCACCGGGTCTAGAAGAGAGTGTGACTTTCTAGCCTGTTGTTAGGGCATTTATTCCTACAGAAACACGTGAATTCTAAGCCCGGCTTCAAGGCTTGTTTATGTGTACTTCAGACTAGTTTCTCAAAAATCAGTATTGGGAGTTGTTTTATGCAATACTTGCAGTATTTTATGTAATGTTTTCAGTAATAAACTTGGCATGAAAAAGTAAGAATGTACTAGGGAAACTGTTGATGGTGTAAGCATGGGAGGGAGGTCCTCTATCAACATTGGAGGACCAAATACTACACTGGAAGGACTACAGAGGGATTGATGTAATAGGAGTGGGGTGAAATTTAGGTCATGCACATATGTGCTAACAGCAAGAATTTCTAATATAAAGTGATAAATGGAACTGATACTGGAGAAAAATCCAGATATACTGAACAACCTGAGGATAATCATGAAATGTCAATATTTCAGTTATGAAATGTCAATATTTCTGGTAGACACAGGAAAATACTTGCAATTCCATGCAGAATAGTGGTAATGCCACATCCGAAAAAATTATGATGGGAAATAAGGCTGATGGAGTCTGATTTCTACCTCATAGACATTAGATGGTTAATTGCCAAAAGAAGGAAGATCTATTTCAGCCAAAGGCTTGTCTATCCGTGTATAATTGCCTATGAGTACATGCAGCTAGAAAAAAGATTGAGGTTCCTAGATACCAGCAGAATAAGGCTCATGGCCTTTCAACAGGAGGAGTCGGAAACGCCGCTGGTTTGAGGTAGAACTTGTCAAGTTTAATAAAGATATTACCTGGCACTGCTGCCTGTACTAGAAAGGACTTGACTTAATGGCCCAAGAGATCCTCTCTAATGACAGTTCCCCTCAGATCCAGTTTGCTTGTCATTTCTGCTGAAATGCCGATGTATTTGGAGAGAACATTTGCAAATGGGGAAAAAATGCCAGTTTCTTGTATGAAGCTGTGGAGCTCTTCCAGAACCCCCTGGCTGATTTGGCTGGAGGAGATGAACCCTTGGCAGGATTTCCATCACTGGGGAGTTCTTAATGATGCATAAGGTGAAATCCTGGTCCCTGTAAAGCTGATGGAAGTTTTGCTATTAATTTCTGTGAGGCCAGGATTTCACCCTGGAAAGGGAGTCAAAAGTACAGGCATGCTTTCAGAGACAGAGCGGCTGATTAAATACATCTGGTGCGCTGCTCTTTTATCAATCATTGATAAAATAGAGCCTCTTAAATATAAACTTTGGGTAAGCTTAACTGCAAAATTCAAACATCCTTTTACAAGTCTAAAAAGCAAAATTTGTCTGCTTTTTGTCTGAAAAGAACAGAAATCATGGTAAAAAAATAACACACACCCATCCTCATCTGCTCCAAACTCCTGTAGTATTTGATGTTCTGCTGAAATGTGTAATTAAAGCACAGAAAAGCCAGTTAAAATATTTCTAGATGATACATAAAACTTTATCCTGTAAGGATGTCGTCCAAAACTATGTTCCTTCTCATTTAATTCCTGAGCAGCTAAACACCAGCTAGGGGTTCATCCGGATTTTGGCATGGACCGTGCTTTCCCCGGACCACCGGGCACTGCCACTTGGGACATCCCAGCGGGGCTGTGGTCAGGGAGGGAGCCCTGGCATCAGGGTGTGTTGCTATGGATGGGACCAGCGTGGTGATGCGCAGGAGGGCAGAGAGGGCTGGAAAATACTCTCCCAGGCCCGGTGTGTGCCCTGGCACGGCCCGGGTGCGATGCAGGGGGCACACGCGTGTCCCCCCACCGGGCGCATCTCTGCCACGGGCATGAGAACCCTGCGGCGGCCAGCACCGCCGGCCCGGACGAGCCAAACCGCGGAGGGCAGGGCAAGGGAGGAGGCTGTCCCGGCCAGCCCGGCCTCTGAAGGACAGCCTTCCTCCCGGCCGCCCTCCCAAACCGGAGCGGGACCTTCCCCGGTGAGTGCCGCCCCGCCCGCCGCCGCTCCCGCCGCTGAATTTGCTCCGGTCCCTTAATTGTTTCGCTCTCACCAAGAACTTTGTTTACAGTCCCTTGTGCAGGGAGCTGCATCCCCCTCTTATGCTTGCTCCGGGCGAGTGTCCGCCGCAGTCCCGTCCGGCGGTCGGGAGGTAAGGCACGGCTCCGCTCGGAACGCTATACTATATACTATACTATGCTATACTATACCATACCATGGACTGGCACGGCTCAGCCCCGCACGGCACGACTCTGCACGGCACGGCTTGGCTAGCAGCCGCTCGACCCGCACGCCCGGCGGCCGCGCCCCCGCCGGTTCTCGGTGGCCGCGGAGCTCCGGTCCCGCTACGGCAGCGCCCGGCTCCCCGCGCCGGCGGGCGGGCTGGGCTTGCTCGGGCACTGCGGGGGAAGCCTCTCCGCTCCGGCCGGCGGGTCCTGAGGCGGTTCCCAGCACCGCTCCCTCCGGTGTGGCGGATTTTGCCGGGGGATGAAGTATTAACGGTCACAAGCTTGGGGGTCTCCGCCGTCGGAGCTGCTCCCGCGTTGCAGGTCGGGTCGTGCCCCCGCGAAGTTGTGCCTCTTCGTTACCGGCGGGCTGTAAAGCAGCGGGCGGGCGTGCAGCTTTCCGTGCCCGTTCGCCTCTTTTCTCTCTGGCATAGGTGTTCGGGGACCGGCGTGACACGCAGGGTTTTACCCTGGGTGCGTGTGGCGCCTTAACAGAGGCGTTTGAAAGTTTTGCGATTTGCAGATAACTAAGTTTGGTCGCGGAGGGGTTGGGTTGGCTCCCATCCTCCCCTCCGACTGTGTCTGAAAAACGAAAAAGGTGTGAGAGCTTCAATCTGGTAGTTCTTCTACCTAAAAACTTGGTGGTGGAAACTTAGAGCATCCTGAGGCTTCCAGTCGGCATGGGTGTAATGTGTTCTTCTCCTACCCTGGAGTTCAGGGCCTGATCCTGGAGCCTTCTAACTACAAATTCTACTTCTGTGTTTCCAGGAGTGTTCACGTGGGGAAGAGCTGTGGGATTGTGTTCAGGATTACTATAGTCTGTTGAATTCCAAATGAACTCTGGCGCTTCTCTTAGTACAGGGTTCTTTATGCTGTTTTCCGTTTAATGCAAAACCAAGTGTGAAGCGTGAGCGTGAATTGGAATTTTATGGAAGCAAAAAAGGGTGTCTGAAATATTATGCAAGATACAGAGAATCAGGTCCAGAGCCTGAAGGCAGAAAATTTAAACTTAGTGTTTCTGAGTAAAATGCAAAAAAGGGGAAAGGATTGTAGTGGCTGAGAAATACCAGCTCTTTGCACTTGCACAGAGATATTCAGTATGTGGGAAGCCTCAGAAAGCACCAATTGAAATGATTCAGATCAAAATGTTGGAAGCTTAATGTATAGATTTCATGTTTCTGCTTTTCAGCTTTGTGGTGAGGGGGAGAAGGAGAGATCTATAAGAAGTTGCTCTGTCAGTCAGGTTTTTTAATAAAGACATTCATTTAAAAAAAATTACCTGAACTGTATGTAGTCAACAACAAATACACATAAATTACTGACAGAGCAATAAATCTTTTCAAAGACTGATGCTAGCAGAGTGGCTTAGGGGGCACAATTGCCTTAGCTTTTAAACAAAAATAACCATTCTTGTAATATGAGTGGAAGTTGACTACAGGACAATTTCAGAGGTCTGCTTTTGTTTTAATGTAATCTAGATTATTTTTCTGAAGTGGGGCTGTTTTCTGCGTTTCCCTCCAAACTTTTCAAAAAGTTCAACTAATTGCTAGGTAGTGTGCACAAGAATATAGTCAAGGAGATAAGCAAGGAGACTTCTTTATTATTAGCTTACTTCAATAATTGGCTAAATATACTTTAGCTATGTCAGAGGCTTATTCCAAGGATCATCTAGAGAAGAACAGCAGCAGTTTGTGCATGTAAATGTTTGTGAAATGTTAGCATGGTCAAAATAACTTAAAAAGAGAAAAAAACATCAAAGTTTATCATTATATCAATTTATTCTCATGAATTTATTCTCATCCCCACTTAGGACTCCTGCTTCAGTGTCGAAATGATCTTCCATAATCATGCACATATAGAAAGGGAATGTTGAATAAGATTAGCAACATAAATCTCTGCTGCTTCATAAGTTTTACCCAGCTGCTTGGTGATTTCACGGCTGCTTCTGCAGTTGATAACAATTTCCATCGCTCTGCTTTCTGCAAGTTGTCGCACTGCTCTGCTACAGATTCTGCTGTGTCCCTATTTGAGTTATGAATCTTGTTTTAAAACATCCAATAACAGAAATGAACAGTAGTAAATATAATGGAGTTACATTTATTACAGTGAGCTCTTGGACTCCATTAGTTTGCCTTTATTTTTTTTTTCTGAGAAGAGTTTTCAGGATTAGATTACTTAGGTTTTGTTATAGGATAATAGATTTAAAAGGGTTTTTTAATGGGAAGCATGTTGTCACTCAATTTACAGCTAGGAAAATGAAGGCACAGGGAGATGAAGTGATTTGCTCAAAGAAACTGGAGACAAAGAGAAAACACCCCAAGTAGTCATGGTTCACACAGGTGAAGTGAGCAATAGAAATTAAGTTAAATGAGATTTTTAACTACAGAAACTGATGAGCTTTACCTTTTCCTGCCTAGCTTGTTCTGGACTACTTGCCTGGGTTGTGACACTCATCATTGAGACGTCACATCATCAAAGGAAAATGTTACATAGGGCCAGAAATGGGTGGCTGCTGCCAAGAAAAGAGGCAGAAACCACTAGGAGAGCCAGAGGGATAACATCTCCCGCTTTGGTTAGATTAGGAGCAGGAGTCAGCACTCCCATGGAAAAGATGGGATCTTTTCCATTCAGGAGTTTTGTTCTTTAGAAGCTGATAAATGTCCAACAACTTTTCTTGTAGGAAACTTCCATGCTAGAATATTGTCACCTCCAGTTCATCATTCAGCAACATCTGACACTTCAAAGCCTGGAGCGGCTCTTTCTGCTGCATGACTCTGCCTTGAATTGACATACGAGACATCTGAAGCCATCCTCTGCTTCCTGAGCCAAGGGATTTGTTACGATGCATTTCTCATGGACCTGGTAGGTGTGCATGCTGATGGATTTCATGTCTTTTCAGTAAATCTCAAATTAGACTTAGTGGGTAAAACATTCCTCTCCCTTTTATCCAGTGTTAGCCACAGATTCCCACATTCTTCCTCCAAGTCCAAGTAGTTCCTTGAGACAGTATTTCCAGTATGATTAGTGGGAGGATGCTGGTGTTGCTGGGTATCTTTGCCTAAATTTCTTACCCTGAAACTTGAACCAAGTCACCTGTTGGCGTAAGTCAGAAGTGACTTTGCTAGCGATGAGGATCTAGCACCCTATTTTTTAGGGCTGAGTACCTTTACTCACACTTCAAATAGGTTCTGTTGTTTATTTAACTGACAGTATTTCAATAGAGGATTGTTTATTTGTTTTATATGAATGCCTCTCTCCTTACATCCTATTACAGGCAAGAACTGTGCTCCTCAGAAGTCAACACTAATTTTGGTAGTTTAGGAGATTATTTTTTTTAAACTTCATGTTAGTTTTGACTATATAAATACATCTTCTTTCTTCATAAATCTCTATACAAGATGTCCAAGAGATTAAATGCTCATTGGGGATGTGTCTGAAGTAGAGGGACAAGGTCTCTAGAGACAGGAGTAAATATACTTAGATTGAATGTTAAAGTTTTTCAGAATAATCGTGTTTATTATAAGCCCAATTCAGAGCCTTTTCAAGTTTCCCTATTCCCATCACTGTTAGAGAGAGTATTTTGACTTTTGGAATTAAGAGCCCCTTTATATAGAAAATGGTTAATTTTTTTCCTCCCTCAAATTTGATAATAAAATGTTGAACAAATTGAGTAGGCCTAATGATAAGATCAAAAAAAGAGTGACATTTGAGGACCACATTCTTCTGTTGTGCTGAACTTCTGTAACATTTAGTGGATAAGTAATTCATATCTAAGATGTCAGCACAAATATATTTGCTTTGTCTGATAAGCACTGTTCAGATCCCCGTCCTGCCCTTGGAGATACCCAATACCTTCACAGAAGCACAGAATCACAGAATGGTTGTGGTTGGAAGGGACCTCTCGAGGTCAAGCAGGGTCACCTAAAGAAGTCTGCCTAGGACTTTCCAGATGGCTTTTAAATATCTCCAAGGATGGAGACTCCAAAACCTCCTTGGGCAACCTGTGCCAGTGCTCAGTCACCCTCACAGTATAAAAGTGTTTCCTGATGTTCAGAGAGAACCTCCTGTGGGTCAGTTTGTGCCCATTTCCTCTTGTGTTGTCAGTGTGTGTGCTCGGTGTGCGCTCACTCCTGTTGTGCTCAGCGTTGTCATTAAGGAGGGAAAAGCTACTCTCTCTTGTAGCTGCTGCACCCCTGGCAGGACTGAGCCCTGAAGGTAATTATATACAGCAAGATAAAATATTGAGCAGAGCTCTCTTCCTTAGAGCAGTAGAACAAAAGCTTTGTCAAATCAAATCTGAACTTTCATTAGGGTTCAAGGAAACTCAGAGACAAGCTCTGTGACTAGATACAGAGTATAGCCTGTTTGTGTGGGTGTTTGAAAATAGTGAAATGCTTTTTTTCGCAAAACACACGGTCAGTTGTATGAGGTACTGAGATACAAAACCAAGGGCTCTCCACAATGGATGAATATATCTTAGCAACAAGGGTGGGAGTGGTGGGAAAGGAAAAGGAGAATACAAGTATCTGGCAATTAACTTCCTAGTCACAGATGTGAAGGTGATAAAAGTGATAAAAGCATTACTGCATTGCCAACGCTCTTCCTTGTTCTCTGAGCTGCCTATCACGCTGCTCATAAGAGCAAAAGCTACACAGCTCACACCAGAGAGTGGTGGAGGAGTCCTGTGAGCTACTCGCAGCAGGAAAACCTGGTGGTTACCCAGTGTCCCAGTCTCTGTTGTGTGTGGTGGCACGCACTGGGCACACAGCCTGGTCCAAGGCAGCGGAGCCGTGGTAGCCTCAGCACTGTCAGAGGTTCACTGCAGACTCCAGGGTGGCACCACCACCACCAGAGTCCCAGTGAGATGTCCGAGGTCTGTCACGGCAGCCTGTAGCAGTGGTGAGCCATGGGCTTGTCTTGCCCTGATGAGGTGGACTCCAGTTGTGCACTGGGCTCCATGGAGCCAAAAGCTATTTTGCCTCATAATGCAGCTGCAATCAAACTGCACACACTGTCTATAGGACTGAGAATGTGTGTACCGTATGGAGACAGGAGGAAGGCAACCCACGGTAACTAACATGAGTGAATGTAACTGTAGATCTCCCTCCCACACAGTAACATGGATGTGATTTCATGGACTTACAAGGGACCCACTGCTTTTGCATTAAGAATAAAGCTTGTGCATAAATTCTTGCAGAGTCAGAACGTCTGCTTGTTTGCAATCCCAAGTGGGATGTTTCTGTGTCACCCATTTGTCCCATAATGGTAATGCTGCTTATCTCAACTCATGCTCTTGTCTCCACAGTGCAGTGTGTGTTCAGCAGAGCCTGCTCTAGCCTAAGAACTGAAGAAGTCAAGACAATCAAGATGACCAGCGAACCTATTAAAGAGATCCTGGGTGCTCCAAAGCATCCTGACTCTGTAACCACGGAGAAGAGTAATAACAATGACTGTGTGATAACCACCATCCCTCTCGTCAGTGAATGCCAGCTGACGGCAGCAACAGGGGGAGCAGAACTCTCCTGCTACCGCTGTACCGTCCCCTTTGGTGTGGTGATCCTCATAGCTGGCATTGTGGTTACTGCTGTGGCCTACAGCTTCAATTCCCATGGATCCATCATCTCCGTGTTCGGATTAGTCCTCTTGTCATCAGGACTCCTTTTGCTGGCTTCTAGTGCAGTGTGCTGGAAAATCAGGCAGCAAAACAAGAAAGCAAAGAGGCGGGAGAGCCAGACAGCGCTTGTGGCAAATCAGCGAACCCTGTTTGGTTAAAGACAAGCAAGAGAAGGCTGGACAGAAGACAGAACCTTTGTAAGTCAACTTGACTATTTATCAATAGGAGAGATTGCAGGTTTTAATTTAACTTTGGAAGTGAACTGAAATGAAAATGGAATGGATTAAGAAATAACGCTTAAAAACTCTGCAAGTGCTCTTAATATTTTTTTTACTGCAGACTTAGTAGTGATTCTTTCCAAGACAGAGGAAAAAACACTTTTCCTTCACAGAAAACAGTGGCGTCATGACTGCAATCATCGTAACTGCGTTCTCCAACCATGCCGATCATATTGGAAAGGGAACTTGTGAGAACTAAGAAAATAATTTGAACTGATTTGAAATGCTAGAGATCTCCTTAAAATACATACTGTGACATTTGACGAAGGGAGAAGTCATAACATTTGAAATGACTACAAGCTTACAGCCAGGTTGTTTGTGACATAAATTGTAGCTCAAAAAAAAAAAAAAAGGCAATAACAACCGAACACACTGCAGATTGCTCAATAAGCTGATTCTTATATTTTACGTAACTTTCCCCTCCCAATATCTGTGGTACTTTCCCCCTTTTTTAAACCAACTAATATTAATTTTGTTTTACTATTGAATAGAAATAGGTAGAAATGTGTAATTATATTGTCTAACCTAAATAACGAGGTATGATTATAGCTTAAAACATGAGACAATTTTTTGTAAATTAAAGTGGTCAGGTTTAGCACTTTTGATTATTTTGCTATAAAATTAAAGAGTAAATGTCATTAAAATAATACTTAGTGCTGCTAGACCTTTAGAAAATCTTTTTTTATTGCTATCAAGATAGCTTGTATCTTCAACTTTGACTGCTTTATGATTCTATTTTTGTAGAACAGCACCTGTGACAATAACTGTGAACATACGTACTGCTGATCTCTTCCAAAAATCTTTGTAGACTATGGATTTTGGTTTGACAGCCCATCCTTTCTGCAGCTTGAAAAATCATTAATGGTCAGTTCTGCAGACACTACTGGCATAGTCAGTTTTAGACACAACTATTAATAATTGCTTGTGGAAGCAAAGTCATCAGTGTACTAAGTGTTTGCTGAATGAGCTTTGGGATTATGAATCTTTATGAAAAGCAGGTGCTATGTGTCCCCTGTGTGTGTCTGAGATGTTTGATTCTGTAACTCTTGTTACAGAGGTCTCCCAGTTTTTCTCAGGTAATGAATAACTGAGGGGCTGATCCCAAATTGAAGCAAACCAGAACATTGTTTCTTCATCGATATCTTCAAGAACAAGTGATGCTGAGCCAAGTCACAGACATCCACCTCAGCCTATATGAGGGTGTCAGAAGGCAGAGGGCCTGCATGGAGTCGCTTTCTTTTTTTATTTTTTTCTTTTTTTTTTTTTTTTTCTCTCCCAGCTTATTTTCTCCAGACTCAGAAGGCTTGGTCGGACATGATTTTTGTTCCTACTGCTGCAGCAAGCAAGGCCTGTGGTAGTGTGTCTCCTCTTTGCCCTCAGGAGCCTCTGGCATCCTCAAAGCTGTGGTGATGGGGCTGCAGAGCACACCTGCCCGACAGGTGCTGGCAGGAGACAGCCTTCTGCAGGTCATCCCCCAGCCCTGTGCTTCTCCTGCTGAAATCACCCAGGCATTCCGGCTTAGGTGCCACCTTTTCCCCTGCCCTCCATGGTTTAAGCTTGTTACATCCATAACTTATCCCCGGATTTGCAAAGTGCACTTCGTGTTTTAAATAGAGCAAGCTATATGTACGGGAGGGGATGTTTGGAGGCAGTATTTGCGTTGCCATACTCCGTGGTTACCAGACGCTATAATAAAATCACTTGCATCAGAGGAAAGCTGACAACACATTTTAGCACTTCCATAGCCCTAACTTAATCATGGCAGGAAGCTTTCCTGCTGCTAGGAGAACATGTTGCGTCACCAGAACATCTGACACCGGTGTCTAATGTCAATCACTTTGCTTAAGGTCATTAAAAATATTAGGGTGTCCCCTTACGATGTACAGGTTTTGCATGAGTGACAATTCATGGGAAATGCATAGCATGATAAATAATGGAACAGGTGGACTAAAGTGGTGTCTTTCCTGTTTAAAATGAGAAAAGTGATTGACATTAGCAAAGCTGGATAAGCTAAATAGGGCTGTTTATTTCCCCCCCGCCGGGAACACAATAGTTTTTCTGACTCCTTCCCTCTGCCTGTTTCTTTTTCCTCAGTGGAATTTTGCAGGCTGCTGAGGAGAGGATTGCAGGGGCTATAGAGATGCAGTGATTTCCACTACACGTGTAGCAGCTCAGCCCTGTGATTCCAGGCTGAGCCCAGAGCAGAAACAGCCTGTTCCCCTCTTCAGAAGTCCTTCCTGTGCACGGGTCCTCCCTTGGCCATTGCTGTGATACAGGCGAGCTTGCCTGCAGCGTGTGGAAAGAAAGTAGAGGTGCAAGGTGAGGCTCTGCTCCAAGTCAAAAAAGAAAAGGCCAAACTCAGTGGAACAGAGGCAGTGGGGTTTTGGGAGCAGTTTTATTCAGGAAGGGTAGATAAAAGTGAGTGAGAGTTGCTCAGCTACTACTAGAGGAGATTTCCTTTCCCTTATCTCTGCTCTCTTTTATATTTGTACTGCATATGCAAGGACACAGCAGAGTGCCTGCGCCACCCTCTGCCTTGCTAATTGTGGGCCATCTAGGCATTAAGCAGCCTGTGAGCAGTGACAGACAGCATTGTGGTGACCGTGGGCATGATCCCCAGCACAGCAAAGCTTCACATATAACATGGTGTCCTATGATACCAGTGAACTGGCAGGTTGAGAGGCCTCTAGGCTCAACTGAGGGGCTGCCATAGCACACACTGTGGAGCTCAGTAGCATCAAGTGTGTCCTAGTGAGACAAGACACATGCACAAGCATCTTCATGTCAAGCAGTGAGCAAAAGTCTGTGCAGAAGTTGATTTTTGGGACAATCTGAAGTAGTAGTAGCATCTTTTCTGAATGACCAGTGATAACATCCAGCACAAGCCTCACGGGGTATGTTTCTTCTTCCTGCAAATCTACATATTACAGACATTTTCATTACTATCCTTTCTCTCTGCGCCCCTTGTCCTGGTTCCAACACAAGAAGAATACATTCTTTTTATCCCTTAAAAAACAATCATTCTGGGAGAGTTGCTCTGTGAGTACCGTGTGACAGGCTTAGCACCTACCTTTTTCCAGAAACTGGTTATATGTTTTTTCAGCGGGCACATTTGCAATGCTTTTACAAGGGTCAAACACCTAAAACCAGTCAGGTACAAACAAAAAAATTTCTGCTTCAGCTTTTGAACCCCATGACCTTGTCTGGGTTGATTTGGGGTTTCATGCCTGGATGCTGGGTCATGCGATCCACCGAGTCTTTGATACGAAGCCATTTGGAACTCCACAATTGCTGTTTGGTGTTTCTCATGGGAACCTGAGAGGCAAAAGTCAGCCTGGAGGATGCAACCCTGTGGAGATCACAATGACTTCCCAGTTGAGAAACACCTTCCCTTCTGGTGTGAAAATGCTTTGAACGCGGCAAATGGTATTTTGGTTCTGGGAGAGGTTGGGTGGGAGCTGATGCAAATTTTATTGTCACAATTGCTTGTCTCTCCCTTCCTGAAAGCTCTGGCAGCATTGCGCAAGCAAAATTGCCCTCACAAGGATAGAAAATTATCTAATAGGGGAATTGCGCTGGTGCACCGGGCAAATGTTACGGGGATCTTAAATAATAATTTCGAAACCTAAGCACAGGAAATTGTGTCTGTAACTACACCCTGTATTGCTATTGTACACAAAGGCAGTTATAGCCTGGGACAGTATTTTAAAATAATAATCAGTTTGGTATGACAATGCCTAGTATTTGTTCAAGTCAAAACGCCCAATTTACGATTCCCCAGTCACTCAACATATCATGTTTTGTACGTGACTGTGCCTCTAATGCCATAATTTGCTAGGTTTAAAACAAAAAAAAAAACAAAAAAAAAAAAAAACCAAAACAAAAAAAGAGAGAGGAAGGTTACTTTTGTGTACTTAGGTCAAGAATTAAGTTTTTCTGCCTTGGACACATGGGAGAGGTCCTGTTACCAAACAATGAATGTACAATATTACTGCAGCTCTACAGAACAGGAACCAGGCTCAGAGTACGGAATGAAGAAAGGCCTGAGAGTCTCATCAAGATCCAGAAGGGTCAGGCCAGGAACAAGCCCTCTGGAATATCCCATATTCTTGCCTCAGTTTTGCTTATCCAGTCAAAGTTCAGGGCTTCTGCTCCTTTAATATCTGAGATGGAGGTTGTTGCATATTATTAGCAGGTTTCACCTAATTTGTTTTCACAATGGGCTCAAAATTAGAGCAGAATGATATTAGCAGCCATCATTTTGCATATGTATTTCAAAACACCTCTGATGCCTTTAGATAGTAGGATGTTTTGGCTATATCAGTACAAATCTTTGTCAATTCCAAAGGGCTTTTATACATAAAAGTGCTGTAACATATCAAGAATTGCACTGTATGATGTAAAAAACGATATAAATCCTGGCAAAACTCTATGTGTAGACTAAATCTTGCAGGCTAAACCATATGGGAGAACAATGGTCTTAAACTGCAGAATCAACTTGAATTTTTGGCTTTTTTTCAGGTTGTTGATGTCACTATTAACATGACAGAGGACCTAATCCTTCCTCTTGTGAGCAGCCAGTTGGAGTCCTATTGTCCTAACTCAGTGCACCCAAAAATTTGCATTTATGGCAAACGTGGCATTTTTGAAAAACTTCTGATTTCTTTCATTTCTTAACTCTTCTGTGCTTTCTAGAGTAAGAGAAAAAAGGTATTAAACTTTAAAAATGGAGGAAGAAAGAAGGGAGGAAAGACAGAGAAGAGCACACAACAACAAATGTTGGACGCTGCGTAAAGTCATGGAGGGATAGCTTTACATAAGTGCCTTGTTGGAAGACAGAGACTTTTAAAAATATGTAAGTTTTGTTTCTGCTACAGCCTTGGCTGTATCCTTGGTTTCATTCTTACAAAATGCCTGAAGTCCCCAGGCTAACGTCAGTCTTAGATCTTACCTCATACTTCTTCTCCCTTTCTGTTTCCCAGGAACCAGTTAGCTCAGCAAAAGACAGAAGTTTAATGTCTTACCATCATTTGCAGTCTGACTGAAATTAAAATGGCCATTTGGGATTTGCAGAAGCAGTGCCCCCATGGTTTTGTAAGTTACAAGGCATTCAGCCGCAGTCTAGTCTTGAAGAGGAAGGCACTATAGAGAGGTAAAGATTTCTGTACTGCAGCAGGAGGTGTCAGTGAAAAAAAAAAAAAGTAAATAACAGCAGAGCAGCCCTCCACCACCTCTTCTCAGCCACATTCCCTTTCAACCTGAAGGCCTGAGTTTGTGAATAGAGTTAACAGTTTTCCTGGAAAACTGGCCCATGACATTATTTCCTTGTGAACTCCATCCACCTGTCATGTTAGGGCTTGGTGCGACGCCAGCACTGGCAGGAAATAATAGGCAGCAGGATGCTGGTGTGTGTCGATGGCCCTGACCCTCCCATTCCTGAACATGAATAAGCTTCGAGCTCACAAGGCGTCACAGCAGCGCGGCTTCTGGGCCCACAGAAACGCATGGGTGGGATGCACAGCCACTAAAATAACATCCAGCCGGCCCAGCCGCAGCAACAGAGCTGCATGGGAAGAGATGGTGTCACATTCTCGCTGCCTGCTGCTCTTTGTTCTTTCGCCTCTGCTCGGGGATAGTACAATGGCTGCTTAACAAAGACAAAAAAGTACAAAGTACGCCTGTATGTGAATTAGCTGAGATTGCCCAAAAGAACACAAAAGCTTCACTTGAATAACTTTCACCACTTCTCTAGGGAAATGCACTGGCAAGGGAACATAAGCTATCAGCTTAAAAGGGTTTGCAGCGAGCTTTCTCCCAATACTGCACTGTTGTCCCCGGGGAAAGGTAGTTCCATTCAGTATTTAGCAGGACAAACTCTTGGGAGAGTAAATTAGGGGAGCCCAAATCAGCCCTTATATGAGACTTGGGTTCAGTTTGTGACAGGGTGTAAACTGAAGTGTGCGTTCTCCAAGACTACCCCAGCAGCCCCATGTTGATCTGGATAGTTGGCATCCCCAAATCCTTCATAGACATTAGGCAGAGTGCAGAGAGGAGGATAGGAAGAATTCTTATTCCCACTTTCTGCTCTGCCAGACCACATGTGACAAAATCTTGTTTAGGTTCATATAGCAATTCTTCTCTGAGGTACACAGAGTACTAACCTGGAGTATTACTACTCTTGCTCCTCATCTCAAAGCTGTAGGAGATAACTGTGCTCTCCTGAAAAACATCACATTTGTAAACCCAAAGTCACTAGTCCATTTTTTAATATCTTGAGCTGTTCTGTATTGGTTAAAAAAAAAAAAAAAAAGGAGAAAGAAAGAAAAGATCATATATATGCACACACATATGTTTCCTTGACTACACATAGGGGCAAATAGCCCGAGATACGTATAATTCTAATGCTTGCAGCATAAAAATGCACTCCCCCAAAGGAAGCTTCTTCCCAGGACTGGTGGCCGAGAGCCAGAATAATTGCTGGAAGGGCCGGGCGTGTTGGGTCTGCAGCTGAAATGAAAGTTTGTTTGTAAGCCAGTGCTCAAGACCTCCCTGCTCCCTTTGCAGTCTGATGATGAAGAAATGTCTGATCCCACAAGCTGGCTCTGGCTTCTTGTGGTGAGATGTCTGCTCCTCTGAATCAAGCCATGATCATTTTTCCTCACCTTCCATGTAATGGAAGAGCTGAAATCCCACTGTGCTTCACGTCATGTAACTCAAGAGCTCCCCAGTTAAAAGTGCTGGGGTCAGATACACAATCCGTGTGAATAGGCTTAGTCCCCTGGAATCGATGGGGTATGTTATCTATGACCATCTGTGTTGCCACTTCTGTTTTGTTTTTAGCTAGATAGAGACAAAGAAAATGTCATTCTTTGCCTACCAATTGATGGTGCTTCAAAGAATGACCTCTGCTATCACACAAGCAAAGGGCTTTTCAGCCATCACTCTGACTTGTAAAATAAATGTGGAAAGAAACATCCTGATTTCTTAGTCATTTCCCTGTGAATACTTTTCATAAGAAAGTCCAATGACTGGATCAATTCTTGCTTGATCTGGAACAAAACTGGTACAGCTTAAGTTTAATGAAATCCAGGCTTGAAGCAAACCATCCTTTCACCTCTTAGCCTTTTTGCCCAAAGGCAAAACTGCTGAAGTGAATAATGTCATTCCAGTGCAAAGATCAGAAATACGGTCAAGTTATTGCTAACATTTCAGCTCTTGCAAGATGAGTGATTTAAGTTTAATAGGACCAAGACCTTCATTTGCCTTTTAAAATTGACAAAACCCCAACAACCTAGAAAACAAGCTTTCCTTCCCTTGGCAAAGTATTTCAGTTCCTCCCTAAGAGCAGGTGGGACATGACAAGGCATCACAGCCTCAATTGCCACCAGCTCCAGGTGTTGTCAAAGATGTAAACCATCGGTCACAGTGTTCATATCGCATTTACTGACTTGGTCAAGTTTTAACCCACTGTGTGCTGGCATCACTGGGGCTAAGATGGCTTTTTTGAGCAGCCACCGTTTCCTCGCTGTAGCCCAGGCTGTCTCATCGTGCCAGGCAGGACTAAAGGGACTTACCTACGGACACAGAAAAGTGCAGTTCAGCTGTAACGTGACCAGAAGTGAAAGCATCAAGCCTGGAGCTCAGGATGGGACAAAAAAAAATCAGGGAGAATCCACGTGCACTTGTGTGTTTTGCTCCTACTAATGTTAAAGCAGAGGTAAGTAGTCCAGAGAAGAACTGAAGCAAGTTGGCAACCAACTTGGAAAGGCTTTCACCGATGCTGCTCATGATGTGTCTGTTCCCTCGCTAGATGATGGGCTTTGCTTTGTGTAAAGCAGTCAGGAGATCTGCGCTCCACACAGAGTGTTGCCGGATACTCTGGAGCATCTGATGAATCACAGCATGTTGTTGCTAATGCACTTCTGGCGGTGGCTTTGTGGGACTTCAGGGGAACTGGTCGTTAGATCATTTCCCATGGGCCACTAATTGGGGACTTGATCAGATGGTGTCAACTTTCAGTCTGGTCTTTGGTCAAAATGGTCAATAAAAACCATTCCCCTGGTGGTGGTAAAACCATTTGTGCTTCTGTTGAAGAATTACCGCTCAATCGTCTTTGTAATACAAGCTCTTTCCAGTCAGAGCTATGAATTTTAAAACTGGCACCAGAACTGGCTATTACTAAACGCCACAACTGCACGGGGATTGACAGACAGACGTTCCCCTGCCCAGCAAGTCATGTTCCACAACTGCCCTGGATGTCGGCACTTTGCCAAAACTTCGCTGTGTTTTCAGAGGATTCAGACCTCTTCATCCATTGACTTTATGTGTATTTTCTGTTGGCTTCACGCTGAGGAAGAGAGTCACCAGTAAATACAACTGATGGCTGTGCCTGACAGAGCAGGGTGCTCGAGAGGGACTGGGGGGAACTGGGACAGGCATGGCCCCGTTTCCCATTGCACAGATGAGCAACAGCTGCCTTCCACTGCTGAGCCAATCTTCATGTGCAGGGTCCTGCAGGTCTGATCATCTCCTGTCTCCTGCAGGGGCTCGGTGCAGAGCCCTGGTGACATGTCATTGTCCCAGACAGGCACCTTGGGTCCCCCCAAACCACAGCCCTGCGGGGAGCTGCTGGTGGAGCTGCCCGTGCAAAGCTGTTGCACAGCACGAAGGTCCTGCTGGAGCCGCACGGGGACACAAATTCTGGATATTTTTGAGCGCCATCTACTGGAGTTTTACCCGTTTTCTATTTGTACACTGAGTGTACTGCTTATATATCCATACATATATAATACTCTGTGTTAAGAGGTATGAAGGATTTCAAATTGAGGAGAAGAATGAGAAAGTAAGAGTTCAGCACTGTGGTGCTCCCACAACTACAGGCTTCCCAACGGTGTCACAACAAGCACTTCGCCACGCTCCCATATTTACATGGTTTTGATATTCTTTAATTTCCTCGGGTGAAAGATTTCCAAACGCTAGAGTTACAGCTCGTCAGAAACTCCCAAGTGAATAGTCTTCCACTGGAAAATGATGATCTGATTAACTCAGGACATTTCATAAATATGTAACAATTTTGTTGCCTATTCATTCTTACAGGAAATTGTAATAATTGTATCAACGTGTTTAATTTTCAACTGCGTTGTTTTAAAAAAAGTCGAAAAGAGAAAGATGACATGAAACATTTTCATCTTGCTGAGATGAAATATTATACACATATATAAAAGCTGTTTACCTAAATCCATGCGTAGATAAACTCCTGAGACTGAGATTTGCATCCTGATTTGGGAAGGTAACAAAATGAGAACAATCCTGGAACATTTCATGGCTTGAAATTCCAGACTGTGAAGAGCTTTGATCCCTGAATTTTTATTTCTCTATTCTGTGTTGTTTTGGGAGAAAATAACCTGACTTGGGAAATTCTTTCTCTCCATTTCTGTCTGTGCATACACTCTGATACCTTGCTAAACCCTGATTCTGCCGACGTACTCAGTTCAGCAGAGCAGACTGTTGGCAGTTTCAGTTTCCTGTAGCAAAGGCAAACCTTTTGTACTTTTTCCCTTTGGGCAATTTTCTTTTTCCCAGTGTTAGAAGTGCACGAGGCCTTTCCAGCTGGGAAACGCACGTTGCAGGCAGCGAGGCCAAGTGTACAAAGAGAAAGGAGTCTCGGTACAAGTTACGACACCAACATCTGGCATATAGATTTGACGTCTCTGTCACCTCCTTTGCTGGACAATGCTCTTGTCCCCAGAGTGAAGTCTTTGTTAAATGCTGGAACTCTGCAAATGTGACTGGCACCAGCTCCGCAGAGTACTTTGAGAGAGTTCTCATTTGCACAGATCTGTCATTTGAAAGAAGTAAAATCTTCTCCTCAGGTCTCCTTAGCGTCGTGCCCTGAATATCAGGTATTTGGGAAGCCAGCCCCAGTTGCAGAAAGCTGTGGTCTGAACACAGGACAGCAAGCATGAAGTTGGGCTGAAGAACAGTTTGGAGCAAATGAGACAGAGAAATGTTTGGGAAAGAAGTAGTAGTCACAGCTTGCGCTCCAAATAACTGTTGCAAAAATGTCCATTTTTTACCAGGAGTTAGAGGGCTGTTGTTCACACTCAGGCACTGTTAGCTCCTGATGTTGACACACCCGCTGTGGGGGATGACTGAGATTTCCATCTCATTCAGCCACTCATTTTAGCTGCTTTGGGATGATGGACGGGCTATGCAGAGGGATCATTTAATCACAGGGACAAGTCTAAGAAGGAGCCGTGTGAAGGACACCCTGGGAAGTCACTCTTCTTTTTCTTTCCAGCTTGAAAGTGGTAAAAGGATGGTTGTTATGTGGCTGTGATGGTGCCTAGGAATTTATATTTCATTTCTAGATTTGCCCTGCAAATTATGCCCTTCCAATCTTTGCAGTGTGTCTGGAACACACCACAGATGGTGCTTTTTGATCTGCCTTGATGGTGAGACTGGAAGTTCTCAGGAGCAGGGCTGTCTCTGCCCAAGTTAGTGTGTAGGACACTGCAGCAGTGAGCAGCCATCTCCAGTGGTCCAAAGCCTGTGCAGCTCCAGCAGACCAGCAAGGTGTTCAGGAGGCCAGTTGCTCAAAAGCCCCTGAAGAACAAGTAGTATGGGCAGGAGAGGAGAAGAAATCCTCATTTCCAGCAGAGAGAGACTCTGTGTGACAGTTGTTGACAGGGGTGAGGTGAGCAGAGCCATTCTGCAACCCCTGCTTATTACAGGCAGAAGGAGCAACAGTGTAAATTGTATTAAATGGTATGATTAGATTTTTTTTTCCAGCAAAATTTAAATCCACCTTGAAACAAAGTTTTCCCTTGGGCTAGTGCAGCAGTTCAACTGCACATAAAAGATGCTATTGAAGCAGTTTTTGGCATGGAAGAGATTAAGTACCGTGAAGTCAGAACTAAAAGCTTGCAGTTCAGCAACACGCATAGCATGAAATTACATTCCTGAACATGTGAATTATATCATGGTCAGAACTCATGGCCATCTGACAACTGCCTTGGGAAGTTTTGTATTAAAGTCCTGTCAAGCATTACAAGTGTCCTAAAGTGATGATGGAATGACTGATTAGAGAGGGGCCTGTAGCATAGCTGGCAGCTGCTAATGAATGGCCTTGAACTGCAGAGAAATGCTCCAGGCTCCTATCGGGGGAAGAACGTATTCTAAAACATTAGCTCATTTTAGAGGATTTTTAAGCCTGCTTGTAAACGAACGTGTACATCCACAAAGTGACCTCCTTCCGAGTGATCAATGAGCATACCTAGATGCTAGAAAGGGTGAAAATAAAAAGCTGTGTTGTTTTCGGAATGGAGATCTTGATAGTGGGTCCAAGAAGAGAACTCGGCTCCTGTCTCCGTCTTCTCTAAATTTACTCTTTCTTGTGGAGAATGGAAAGAAAAGTCTTTACTTTTTAGTAGGATCATTTTTAATACTGGCATATTTCCCTCATCTTATTTGATATATGAAGCATAAATAGGCAACTTTCTCATGCATGGGCTGTGTTTATATAACTCAGTCTTATCATATGATATTGGAACATTTCAATAGTGTTTGCCAAATATAAGCTTGTGGCTCAAGTTTCTGGATATATTTAAAAATTTCCAAGATGGGCTCATTAGCTACACTTCCCACTACACACTTGTTCCTAACAAAATTTATTCTGATTTTATTTTCTCAAAGTTATTTTTTCATACATTTTTGTTGTTGTTGTTCATTTGTTTTTAACATCTGTTCAATTAAACAACATATTATCTATGTGCATATAAACAATCATCCTGTTATGGCTTAATCTCTTCTTCACTAGAATAGATTATCTGAAAATGTTAATTCTCCACATTTAGAAATGTGCCCAGTGCAACACACCTATAAAAATATACAATATAAAGAAACTACAGTGCTTCCTTTATTCCAAATCCATGAGATTACATCTTTGTCTCACTGGTGATAATAACACAACTTTCAGATTTCCATAAAGCCAGGATTGTAGCCACAGTTATCTATCTGTTGACAACTACTTTTTCATTATAAAAGGAGTTTAATCTTCATGACAGTTTTATGGAACTGAGGAAAGAAATTTATATCATTCTCTACATCAAAATAGAAAATAATTTCTCTCAACCAAATTTGAGGAACTTTTTAGCAAGAGATGCCTCCAGCAGAGTCAGCTGGACCCAGGTCCAGCATCCGTTAGTGGACTTTTCAACACTTTCTGTGGGTTTTATCCAAAGTGAAGTGGGTAAGGAAAGCATTCTGTTGCTACAGGCATGAAACTGCACTAGAATGCATTAAACCAATTCAGCGGCAGGGAATTCAAGTTTCAGGGTTTTTTTTCTCACAGTGAAAGTCATTTGGTTTGTGTCCATTAATTAAGCAATCCAAAAATCCAGCAGAGCCACAGACTAATTACAATCTAATCACACGGCAGTGAACCTGCAAAATAATCACAGTTGTCGTTGCCACACAAAAGGTTGCTGTTAGCTGTCAATCTTTCTCTGACCAACAGGAAAGTCAACTTCCACACTGTTTACAAGCCTCGCTTAGGGAACCTTGGGCCTAAATCCTAAACAAACTTCCTCTGCAATAATTGCTAACATAATAGCATAACAAGGAGACTTTGTCACTAGAAGTCCATTATTCTTTAAATTGCCATATCGCAAAGCCAGCTCACTCCTCTTCAACACTCATTGTGTTTGTTCAGATGCCAGAGGTTCTTGGGAGTATCACAATGAGCTGAGAAAGCAGCCTTTCCAAAAACTAGTATTATTTGAACGCATTCAAAAAATAGCAATTAAACGCAGTATCAAATCCCGTTTTTCCCCGGTATATATGTCTTATTTAGAAACCATTGAATACACCTGTTCAGAGAAAAGTCACAGCAAGGACTGCAATTTGCGATGGCTTTCTGCTATTATTGCAAATTCAGCAAAGAATAGAGAGATGCTTAATGTTAAACTAGTGTGCTAATTCCCTGCTGAACCAGACCTAAGCTAATGCATGTAACTCCTGAACAGAACACTGTTCAACTTTCTGTACCTCTGTCCTTCAGTGATAGCTCAACTGGTTCAAGCAGAAAGGTGAAAAGAGGTGTCTTTCAAACCACATATCAAATTTCATACAACAGCGGTTTCACAATTCATGGTCACTATGGGAAGGAATTTGCATACAATTAGAATATTTTTTTCTAGGTTAAAAACACCACAGTCTTGTTTCATATCTTTCAAGGAAGGTTTGGAGGATAGCCATACACATTTTGAAATCCCTGGACCAGAAAAAAAAGCCATTAAAACAGATTTTGCAAGATGTGGGTTTTTTACAATAAAGTAAGGGAATGGATCTCTTGTTAATTTTGGATCCTAAGAGTAATATTTCATTGTTCTCTTTCCAAAACAAAAGTAGAACAAGTTAATTGCTTTAAGTTCCTTATTCAAGAACATTCCAATAACATCACACCTTACGCTTTTGCTTCTGTAATAGCTTTTCCCTGGGCTCTTGACAGCAGGGTTCTGTCTTTTGCTGAGTTAACAGTGTGTTCTCCAGAGTAATGATTCTGGAGGCAATAAGGAAACTGTAAAGCGGAACCTAGATACAAGATACAACATGATTTAGTTTTGCTGCTTGAGTATCAGAATGCTCAAATTTTTCTGGCTTTCACAAGGAATTGGTACTTATAATGCACTGTTCTCTAAGCTGATGAAGCCAATATGATACTTCCAAAATTTTCAAATTATTCTATATCTTTAAAGCGTTCTGGGCAGGATGACATCCTCCACAGCAAAATTACCTATACGTGGGAAAGAGAAATGTAACCAATTCCCCTGCTGACCTTTAAGTTATTGTGTCTATTTAAAACAGGAAAAGCATGCCCATTGGCTCAGCTAATACCTTAAATAACTAAAAGACACCCTGCTATTCCCAATTCCTGACTACTTCCTTGTTGACTTCCCTCCTGGCTAGCAGCAGCTTGCATATACATTTATATATGTATGCAAATTTTCAATTCCAGACAGATCTTACCCAAGAAAACAAGACAACCTGTGTAGCTCTTCCAAAAGCACTGCAGGGTTAGGCCTGTGGAAGGACAGACCATCTTATGCCAACCCCATAAAGTTCCCTGAGCTGCTGTCTAGGATGGGTGATTGCTGGAGGACACGTGTTTGGGACTTCCCATATATGACCATCCCAGTTGACTCAGATGCTGCTTCCCTCTGGAAAGCTGAGGACTCCAGCATCTGTTGGGTGGGTGTCCTTGTCACAGCCCCCCAAGGGTGTTAGCAGTCCAAGTGCCCTGGGCTGCCCTAGTGGCACTGGTTCTGCTTTTCCTTGCCTGTCTTACTCAACCAATTATTTTGAATTTAATCTTTTACTGTGTAGGCTAAGGAAAAATGTTCTGCTTTACATAAAATAATTAGTGGTTGATAGGGTCGAGCAGAATGATGAGGGAGGGATAAGCCCCAGTGAGCTTCTGGGCAACCAGGTAGGGCACCTTCCTGGGTAAGAAAAAACCTGGGAAGTTGGTGTGGGCTGTCACTGTTGCAAAAATCATGTTGTTATCTGGTGTCACAGTGGGAACCCCCACCAAGGCTTCTGAGGTCAGGCACTCAACATTCAAGAAGTTACATGAAGAAAATATATCTGAGACTTGTCACGTAGGCTCTGTAAGACACTTTTATTTACCTTGCTGAGTTATTATTTTTTGGCAAGAACTTACTCTCTTGCTGTCTGTAGTTTTAAGCTAGCTAGGAAATGTGTTTAATATGTGATTACTTTTAAAAAAATGTATATATGTTGTGACTTTTGTCACCTGGACCTGCAGGAACCAAACTGACAAGAGCCGTACAGCAGCGGATCTGGGAGTCACTCACACAGCTCCTCAAATCAAAAAAGCAGGAGCAGATCTGACTGCAGGGTCTCGGAGCAGCATTCCCTGAGCTTCATTTGCTACATTTGGTGCACATCCATTGGGCACTTGTGGAGATCCAGCCGCTTTCCAGGGGTGAGCAGCTGACTGGTGAGACAGAATGGCAGATACACTATAGCAGTATGTGCAGATGGTTGTTATTTCAAATGGAAATGTTTGTTTTTTATTTGTCAGCTATGTTCCTGAGCAGATAAAAGGGCAGCTTATGTCTGTGTTGTTTGTAGTGAGGCTCGAGCACTGTTTACTGAAGAAGGGAAGGCTGAGAAAGGACTTGGTTATCAAGCAAAGCAGGGCAGGAGGGGTGACTGGAGAGTTAGCTTTTGCCTTGGCTGATGTTGGTGGGAACTGTGCTGTGACTCAACAGGCTGGTGTTGTGCCTCAGCTCGTCCGCCTGAACATGTGGGGAGCAACATTGCTTCCCCTGCATGTACAGTGCCTGTGGGAGATGACTGGGGAAGGTTAAACACTAATGAAAAGCAAAGTTCCTTCCAGTTTTCCCCAGTGAACAAGGTGAACCTCAGCCCTTCGTCTTGCCAGGTCACTGCAGCCTGACACGTCCTCTCTCATTACCCTCTTGCAAGAGTTGTCAACCATCACTTCAGAAACAGGAGGCTGTGGAGGAGTTGGCCGTTGGAGGAGGTGTTGGCCATAGGAGGTGTTGGCCGTCAGCAGCCCCTGAGCTCTCTGAGCTGCTGGTTCACATGGCCCCCGGGGCAGGGTCCAGGGGTGTGTTTTGGCATGTCCCATACCGCCTGGAACTCTCCTGAAGTTTGTTGCCAACAATCCTTGTGGTTTGCCAGACAGACATGTGGTGGAACTGTCATTATGAAACATGTAGTTTTGGGAAAGGAACTTGCAAGAGTGACTATTTTGGAGTGAGTCAGTAGATCCACATCAGCACAGATGTGAGGCAAATGGGAAGAAGAATCCTTCCAGCCTTGTGTAAAATCTCCGCTCAGTTTATGATAGAAATACCAGAAGCTTGCAAAGGCATTTACAGAAATACCGTCCCTATGTTTTAAGGGAAGGCAGCAAAAAGAAGTCATTGTAGAGTTAAAAATCATCTACCAACTTTATTACATGGAGGAAACGTGGCATGGGATGAAAGGAAGAGCTTTATTTGCTGTTGAAGATGTTAGATTCCATGTGGTAGACAACATCCAAAAATATGAAGTCACTTCCAAAAAACACAGCTGCTCTGCGAGAGCTATGATTTCCATATGACTGGGTTGTATGAGAACATCTTGGTGGCAGTCTCAGGACAGGAATGTCGTCATGAACACTGCTGAACTTTAGAGACGACTGGATTGTTTTTCTGGTAGTATTTAGTGACACTATTTTGTAATGCTAGCCTTTTGGAAAAAAGATATTCCCCTGAATTAGCACATTACGAGCTTGTTTAATGAATGCTCTGCCTTTAAGACATGAGATTAAGCAGACTGTTCTATTGCTCTAAAACTTTTATAGATTTTATTTCTTTTAAAAGGTATATTCTAGCTTAGGCTGTTGGGAAATTAAAGAAATTACTGGGTGAAATCCTGTGAATGGTGTTTTTCCTCAGGCTCAGCTTAGAGGGCGTTAGATGAAGGGGTGTGATACTCTCCCAAGAGACCATTGCTGTAGGAGTAAAATTCTGGGTGTATTTCAGTGCTACTGCAGGACATTAGGGCTTGGCATGACTTTACCTTCCCCAGTGTGGTTTTGTAGCTGCACAGTGGAATCTCGCTCTGAGGTAGAAGGCAGTATCCTCTTCCACTTGCATGCTAAATTCTGTAATCATAACATTTATATTTTCTATCATTTGAAACAGACCTGGTATTCAGGTTTCATTGCAGGAAGAAAAAAGTTTTGTTTTTTTTTCCCCTTCACTCTTGCAGTGAAAGAACAGCAGGATTTTTTGTTTAGACACTTGTGGCTGACAAATTTGTTTTAACACTACTCTGAAAGATTGATCAATGACTAGCAGAACCAAGTCCAGCTGCCTGTGAGGTCTGGGCTGTGCAAACCCCAAAAGAGCCTAAACACACTCTGCATGTGGGAGAGGAGCCTCGGCTGCCGTGCAATCACTTATGTCAGCAGACACGGGATATTCCACCACTGGGCAAATAAATATACCAAAAATGAGTAATCGACAGAAAGGGACAGTTTGGGGAATGAAGGTGGTGAACCTGTTTGACTGCACACTCAGGCAGCTGGAGGAGGGGGGCTGGTGTGGGCTCTCTGGGTTCAGTAACACGTTGGGTCGAGAAGTGTTTGAAGAGAAAAGAATGACTACTGTGTTCTCACAGGGATGCAGTCAGCCCAATTAAGTATGGTTTCTTAAATTGCTGACAAGTCTGTATAAACAAAGCTTATATGGACTGATCTGAAGCTTACCAGAGGTCATTGACTTTAATTATGGTTCAGCAGAAGGAAAAATTGAGCTAGAGGTACTTGAAAGGTGGAAAGCTGGATGGTCCCAGCCCGGGTGGGTATTTGGATTTTGTGGGTGTTGCTAAGTAGTCTTTCCCTGCATGCAGTTTCCACCAGATCACAGCCCACAACTGGTTTGTTTGGTCTCTGTACACCACGATAACAACTTTTCCTGGAGTTATATATATAGGCAGGTAGCACTGAATAGTGTTATTTTCTGTAAATCTACAAAGTCGTGTCACCCAGCCACTGAATGAGTGACTTTGATAACTTCACTTCTATGGACAGTGCTTCAGAGAAAGAATTTCAGAGGCAATGTGGGATGCTCTTTGATTTTGCAATTTACATATCAAATATAAGCAAATTAAATGTTCCAGGCTTAGACCAGAGCCATAGATAGCAGTTGTAAATACTCTTTCAGTGCACTCTTTCAGTATTGGGCTTCCGATCATGTTTTACTTCTCTCCATCTTCCCGTGTCCAGATCCAGTGTTTGCTAGCAAGGCATCCAAATTGCTGGGCTTATACCAATATTCAGATTCTTCCTTTCATGCGAACAATGGAGAACTTGGGCAAAAGCCCATCCAAAATCTTGGGAATTTCCTACAGACCTCAAAGGACTTTAGAGCTAGCTCATAGGTGAACAAACTGTTCCAATTAGAAAGGTTATGCTCCGAATGCAATCTGTGCAGGGCAAGAAACAGCCTGCTGCACACAAATCCCTGAGCTGCTTCCTTCTGTCTCTTTGCTCCTCTTCAAACTGCTAAAGAACTTTCCAGCATGTGATTAGTTTCTCATGAAGAACGTCTTGTATCTTAAACTTTTTTTTTTTTTTTAATTTTATTTTTTTTATTTTTAAACCAACACCCTCTGATTTGCCTCATCGGGTCTAAAAATTGGAATGATCCAACAAAGATGTGGATGAGGGCTCACTGGGCACTTGTCATCTGCAGACAGCGTGCTGCGTGTTCAGTAGCATGCCTTGGCTCACAGACTTTCCCAGCAGGAAGCTTATAATGAAAGGGTTATTGAGCAAGAAACAGAAAGATTTAAACTACAGTCACTCCTGACTGAACAGCTGGCTTTGTTTTTAATTTGTGCAATCAAGAAGGGATGGGGGTAGAGGGGAGGAAGTTTTCCCTGCTTCATGTAGAGGACATCCATGACCTTCAGGTGCTTAATCACTGCATTTTACCGCTCACTTCTAACACTTCCCCATCTGTAACATCTCTGTTCTGAAAAATAGCGAAGTGCTTTGAAATTGTGATTAATTGTGAATTTAATTGCCACCCCCTCCCCAAAAGAAGCTAACCACAGCCAAAGCAGAGACAATAAATGACTGACCCTAGGAATGCTGAATATTGGAGCTCAGTGCTGGAGGCTGAGCTGGAGCCCAGGACACAGCACTCCTCCTCGCTTTCTTTCCTGATGAGCGTATATTTTTTGGAGGCAGAATGTGTGTGTCAGGACGGAGGGGAAGGGTGGAAATCTGGGGATGGAATTGTACTTGCCAGCTCTTACCATGAATTAATTGCATTTGGCTTGCCCAGCAAGTATTCATTGCCTTGAGAGAATACAAACAAAATTTTGCAAGACTGAACTATCCCAGCTCCAGCTGTGGTGCTTCCTACCCCAAGCACTCCAGCAAAAAAAACCCTGTGCTTTACCCTTCTTTTTTTTTTAAAGCACTTTATGAAAGCATTAACGATTTTACACTTGATGGATGCCTGTTGCCACTGTATCCATCCCTGACTTCTCCCCTTCTGTCTGCTGCGTATCCAGCACCCAGCTGGTTAACTCCTTCCCCTCCAGATGTGGCTGCATTTCATGCAAGATCTGCAAGTGGTGTGAAGTTCATTAAAGAAGTGTGGAGCTCTTTAACATCAAAGTTGCTCTGTCGGGGTTAGGTATACCATTAATGTGGCACCTCTTACCAAGTGTGTCTGTGCTTCTCACATTCAAAGCATCGCCATGAATTCCTGCCATGCAGAAAGGTCAGCACTTCCCCAGCACATGTATTCCCACTACTTGGGGGTCTGAAAGTGGCTGGGCAATGGTCAAAATCTCCAGGCAGTCTGGGAGCTACTGCCCAAACCAGCTGCCTGCCCTCCTCAGGATGGGAAGGGGATCCTGGCTCTTCTGCCATTTGCAGATGATGATAGTTCAGGCAGAAAGAGAAATCCAAAGTAAATTATTTATATCTTACATTAAAGCTACTGCTCCTGGGTGATAACTGTGCTTCTTCCCTCCGTGCACTGTAACACAAGCAGCTTCAGAAGGATAAACCAAAAATCCCACCAAAAACCCAACAGAGGGGTTTCCATGGTAGAAAAGGGAGAGGAAATGGTTTAGGCTGACAGAAATCCTTGGTTTACCAGAAGAATAGGAGAAGCTATTGCTCTCCCTTGGGAGTCCTCTATACCTGCAAATTGCTTTAGGCCCCAAGCTTCTCCAGCTACTGCACTTCCATTACTGACCCTGGCCTGGCTCACCCAGGGTAGGGGTTTCATTTTATCAGCCCAGCCCCAGCCCTGGTTGCTGGTGGACAGACAGTGTGTACGAGGGGTCGGCCAAGGCCATGCTGGGTGTGGGACCCCTAACCCTGGGACCCTCAGGAAACCGGTGCTGCTACCACACTTCAGCAAAGGAGCTTTAACCTGTGATCTGGCTGATTTTTGATGCCTAGATTGGAGGGCAGGTGCTACATACCCTTTTCTCTTGAGGTCTGACAGTCTCGTGGGGCAAGTACATCCCCTCCCAGTGTCCACGCTCACATCCAGAGCCTTGAGCCGCCTCGCTCGCCTCCCCCGGCCCCTCCAGAGCCCAGCCTGCTTCTATATAATAAATAAATCTGTTTTCTTTTGCCATGAAAGGAAAAGGGCTGAGGGCTTCCTAAAATCAATTGGGTAAATTGCTTATTGTGCAAATTTCAATAAGGGTTTTAAAAAGGAAGTGGTCTGTAAGCCCTGATAAACATTGTGTGGTAGATAGCGGTAGGAAAGGGTTGCGGTTCCATCTGAATGTATACACAGAGCTGGGTCTCTCATGGGTACACGAGAACAATGAATTACATGTCATGTACTGCAAGGCTGGCTCCTGGGTTGTGGGCTCCTCCATCTCCCAAAGCTGCTGGCACCAGTGGCCGTCGGGGATGGGGTACCAGGTTGGCAGGACCTGCCTCTGACCAGGGTAGCAAGGACGTGATATCCTGCTCATTAGGTGATACAGTTAGTGATGATAATTGCTGTGGCTGGCTCTCTAACGACTGCTCCTTAACAGCGCAATAGGAGGGTGAGCAGGGAAAGGGGAATAAATACAGGCAAAGATCGAGGGCCAGTCTGAGCTGGGTCCTGTGTGTGCGTTTGCTGCTCTGCTGCCTGTCGCAGGCTTGCTCCTCACAGAGCTCCAACAGATTGGGAATCTTGGCTCGCAGCTTACAAATCCTGAAGATAATTTTTCTTTGCCTGGCCAAGGACTATTTACATAATTATGTGTTTGAAGAATTGGGTTCCAAATAAAGACATGATTTTAGCTGTAAACACACATTATCTTTCTTCAAAGCTTTAAAAACTCCCACAAAGTGAATTTCTAACCCTATTAGCTTGAGTTATTTTGTGTTTTGCAACTCAAAAATCAATGGAGGAAAGATGGCTCAAGTGAAGTTACAGCAGGAAAAGTTCAATATTAAAATTAATTATGAAGTTAATGTTACTCACAAAACATTACCTTTATTTGTCTTGTAAAGATGGATCATGGTTATATTCTAGGGCTTGCAAATGTTTATTCCAGCAACTGGCTTTCTACCAAAATTATTTGTTTCTCATTAAATTGTAGGTAATCCCTTGCTGTAACTATTATGTTAAAAGGGGGAAAAAACCCACCCAAACCCCTAAACAAAAAACCCCCTAAAACTAGAACTAGCATGGCCAGAGCAGAATCTCATTTGGAAGATATACGAGACCCTCATAGGATGTTGATTTGTATTGGCTCTGAAGTCCTTTATGTAATAGTTTCACTGTCATATTGAAAATTATACATCATCTGTAGCTCAGGTTTTTTTTCCCAGTGTTGCTGATAAATCCCTGAACACCATTTTCTTGACAGATTAAGAGAAAATATTTGGTGTGCTAAGATCATGCTTAAATAATTAATTGCCTGCTCTTGTGAACCCATATTAAAGAGCTGCCCTTCACTGTACGGGCAGTTCCACTAATCCTGGTGAAATCCTATGAACAGAAACGACTCCTGTGAGTAAAGCTGTGTGGAGTCAGGCACAAGTGTTGCTTTTAGAGAAGGATGAAGGTGTGTCTGATGCAGCTGCAGAGGGTCACGGTGCGGATCACAATGAGGTAATAGGAAGCTCTGTAGTTTCTCTTGGTCCAGATGAGAGAAGTGTTTGTTTAGGAGTGTCCTCCCCAGAGCTGGGTAGCGGCAGAGTCATAACACTTAACTTGCATTTTGGAGGTAGAGCTACAATTCTCCTGGGGTAGGGGTGGGAGCGTTGCAATCAAGACTCCTGCCCTCAGCATGATAGGAGAGGTGGAGGGGAAATGATTTTCCAAGTCACTCCTAGGAGCTCTGTATTTTCATGTTAAAAAGGCAGGCTTGACAGATCCCGCTGCCAAAGTGTTGGCTGGAATAGAAACCCCTCCTAGCCTGTTGTGCAGACAGGAGGTACTGGATGGCTGCGTTAGCTTCTTTGGGGTATGACTTTTTCTGCTTTACAAATTCAAAGTGTTCTGAGGATGCATGTGTGCACCAAGACACTTCAGTGGAGCTCCACAAAAGCAGTTATGATCCAGGGGCAGGGCAACTGATATTGAGTGCGATACCCATTAAAATGTGGATGTGAACATCCTCTTGTTCAAGGAGTCCAGGGGTCAGTTTGAAAAGTTGGGGAGCAGGTTTTGCTATCACCACTGTACTAGTGGAACACCAGGACCAAGAGAGTGAACAGTTTACTGGGGGGCAAAGGATATTATGGCAAAGAGGGGGTTTCCATGTCACCTGCATCCCAGTCCAGCAACGTGGCCATGAGGCAGCAGGAGAAAAGAGCAGCGAGGCACTGCCATCTCACGCCCCACTCCCCAAGCGGTGGCAGGATTACGTCCTAAACCCAGAAGGATGACTGCAGGCCCCGGACAACTGTTTGTTGTGAGGTTGCTACTGGAGTCTGTGATATAAGGGAGTTTCTCAGGCATGTTGGTGAGTCATCTGATACAGGAGGAGTCTGAGACAGGAGCTACACGTTGCCCCCTCACCCAGCAGCCGATCCTGGATGGTGGCTGCTATTTAAATCGACAGCAGAAGTGTCAATGTATCTGTGACATTTTTTTAAAGATGGCTGAGGAGACCAGGAGCTGACAAATGATTCTTCCACTTCTCCCAGCTAATTTTGGATTAGCTGCCTTTACCAACAGGTGCTGACACTACCACAGGTCCCAAAATTCCTCACTGTGTCTCTTTGGGGTTTCCAATACCCAAACCTGTGGAGCAGAGAGCAGTGAGCTCAGGTGCATCAGTGTTCCATCCTTTGCAGTGTATGTGGGCCTGTCACATGTCACCAGGCTTGGTTTTAGATGCCTTCTTGGTTGATCTTTTAGAAGGAAGCTAAGCACCTTCCTCCCAGCTGCTCTATTCTGCCCATGTTGTTGGTGTAAACTATGGGTTTTGCTCAGTTGTGGCCTGGTGCTGTATGTAAAGGTGCCCGATACACCCTGGAGCTTGACCCAGCAGGGAATTGTGTTGGTCACAGGATGGCTCACAGCAGAGCCTGCAATGACAGAGAAACAGCCAGGAGCACAGCCTGTGCACTGCTGTGTCAAGCTAGTGGGAAGATGGATGTGGTGAAATGGCTTTTATCATGATAAGGCATGTCCAGGAGGAGGGAATCTTCTAGTATAGACTCATGGGAGTCCATTGCTCCCCATTGAGCATTTTCTGCCAGGAGCAGGGGAGCCAGCACCTATGGAGGGGTGGGGTGCCCCATCAGATGAGGACTGCTTCAGCTCTCCTTCGGGGTGCTGAGGCTTTGCCCCAGGGTGGAGCAGGAGCAGAGGGAGGGACTGAGGGAGAGCTGAGGGACATTCAGCTGCTTGCCCAAACCTCCTCTGCTTCCAAGATGTGTGTGGAAGATGCCATATCTGCAGCCGTTTCTGAGAGCATGTTTATCTCTGAGGCATTTCCAAAGAAAATACTCCATTTCCCCAGCTTTGTGCTGGCACAACTTCTATGGAATGGGAAAATGAAAAACAAACAGAACTCCTTTTCAGAGAGCTCTGGTGCAAACCGCAACATTGTCCAATGCTTCTTCTGCAGCTCAGGGCTCCCAGAGGCAGTCATTTCTGGTGGTGATCAAGCAGCATTTACTGAACAGCTGCAATTAACTTCTTTACTTTTGCCCCACTGAATCTGAGCTGGTGCTTTTGGTCCCAACCTGCTTGAGGGAAGAGGCAATCAGACCCCTTGGATGTCCCTGAATCTCACCTCCAAACACTGAGTGAGAATGAGCATCATCTCTTCAGGGGCAAGCACCCATGGAGCAATTCTTGAGGGGAGAGGCATGGCCAACACTAAGGCAGCTGACTCCATGGGTTCAGAGCAGCATCCTGGAGGACCACAATGTGGTGGGACTGTCCTGGAGACCTGGATGCAAACAGCCAGTTTACTCAGAGGAATAGCATACACACTGAGTTATCTTTGTAAGTTTATTAAGTTCTCAAGAAGTCTGATAAATTTTCAGCTTTTACCATGATTCTCATGGAATTTTTAAGTCCCTGTAGAACCACAGCACCTGCAGCCTTCACAGATTGATTTGTCAGCCCTTTCTCATCAGGGTAACAGCCCTGAATGCCATCTCTACCCCAGGAGCCAGCATCCTCCCCAGGCTCCTGATGCTCCTCCATCTCTCAGCAGGTAGCACGAATTCAGTCTCCAAGTTCAGGACAGTGATGTTACCAGTGTAAATGGCAGGAAAAAACTCTTCAGTGGCTTTTCTAAAGAAATGTAATCTGCACAATTAGACATTATTAGAAGGTTTATACTTGACAGCATGTGGTATTGAAGTATGTCTATTTATTAGTCTTTGACTTCCTGCAGTGCTTAGCTCAACCATACGTAAGTATTATTGGTGTAAAGCCAAAGATATGAACTGCTTTTAAATCAGCTCTAGCTTCAAGTACAGACCTAAGTAGAAAGTGTTAAAGGTGAGGATGTGGATAAGAATTCAGAATTTGAGGAAAAATACAATGTCTTTGACTAGCCTGTTTTCCATGCTCCTTTACTGGATATTGATTGAAGGAGTCTGAAGAAAAACAGTGCCTTAAATCAACATGCTATCAAGTAACAACACTGTGGAAAACAGAGCTCCTCAGAGCTGCTGCAGGCCTGAGCTGCCCTGGGAACTGTACAAACCTAAGAAGTCAAAAGCACTGACCTGAATAAGAATGAGACCATTTTGAGCAGCAGAAATTTAATGTGGAGCCTGAATAAAAAGGCCTTCCAGTTCACTGGGAGTAAATGTGAATAACTTACTGTTTCTTGGCTGAAATCGTGGTGTTAAGAGCAGGCAGCAGCATTACACAGCACGCTTTTCATTACTGATGTCAATTTTGATACAGTCCCAGTGGGACTATAGAAAACTCTGCCCCATTATGTTTCAGAACAATAGGATCACTGCAAAAGAAAGACACCAAGTGCGAACGTGCCAAGCTAATTCCTTTCCAACTTCAGCTTGGGCAAAAACATTCAGGAATGAACATCCTCAGATCTTGAGGTGGACAGAATGAATATTCAGATCTGTGCAATGTGGCTTTTTATGGCCTTTCTTTATGTTTGTGCCCTAATTTTTGCAAGACCGACATACCACTTTTCTGCTCTCCTCAAGTGCCATTACGTGTGTGTAGGAGCCCTGCTATGGTGTGAGCGCTGAACAACAGCATGAAGGAGGGGGTGTTGCGGGCTATGATGCTGATCTGTCAGGTCCTGTCTCCAGTATTGGTTGCTGATATGAAGGTATAAGACTGACTTCTAGTGATGTTTGGATGAAGCTGTGCAGTTATAGCATACACCTTCTTGGGCTGCTTTCTAGGATGGCACTGTTGTTAAGGAACAGCTGATGTCTTATTGCCCTGACTTCTAATAGACATTGGGGTTTCACTGACCAAATGGTCAGAATCCTCTTCCTGTATCCATTTTCACAGAGGAGTTAACAGTGGATGATCAGGACACAATTAGAAGGTGTTTGATAACTCTGTTTTTAAACTGTGAGTTGATGCTGAATGGCCAGTAGTTGCCAAGCTGTTGACTTGGGGTGAGCCACCATGTGCAGTGAGTATTGCATTGGTGTGTCGTGTGTCTCCTTTTCCCCCCTTTTTTTTTTTACTGACTTGGGATAAGAACTTGCAATTTCTGTCAATAAGAAAAGAACCAATGGGAAAGATAAAAAAGCTTCTGAATACAAGCCGTCCTCATTTAACTATATCATGAGGGTAATAAATACATCAGAGGGGTAAGCACCAGGGAGGAAGAAGAGCTATTTAAACAGGACAATGTTGGCACAAGAACAAATGAGTGTAGGCTGGCCATAAATATACTTGGGGTGGAATTTGGAAGAAGGTCTCTGGCCATCAGAAAGAATTTGTTTTGGTTAAAGGAGTGTGGGAAATAAACTGATTTTTTCATTTTTTCCCCAGAAGATGAGGCTTACGAAGCGTATATGGGCAATTACATGTCACAATTGCTGTCTGTAATTCTGCACATCCCTTCCTGTTCTGTGGTCCTATTTCAAAGTATAAAGGCAGGCTTTTGTCACCCTACTTCAGTTAATTTTTGTAAAGAAGGACTTCCTGTGCAGTTCCTTGAAAACACAAGCAATTGTAATTCCAGCTTTGCACAAAAGACTTCAGATTTCCAATGATTTCTTGAGTCTATTCAGAACAACTGGGAGCACTAACTGAAGAGCAATGTGAAGAACAGCTAGCAGAGCTAACTGACATCATTCTGCAGTTTTCACTTTTCCAATGCTAAAAACAGCAAGTCATTGGAAACTGGAATTTGCAAAGAAAACCATGTCAATGGATAATAAACTGCAGGAAGAGAGTAGTAAATCTATCATGTCTCATCTCTATAAACCAAATTATTAAATCCTCAACTTTATTCAGAGGGCTTCAAGTGTGGTTTATACTCAGGCCTGGTATGCCTCTTCCATTTCTGAAATGTAAAATTTCATCCCATGATGGGATGCAACTCACAGGCATGTCTGTATGCTCCCGTCAGCTCTGTTGCACTGGAATGACTCAGTGAGGGACACACAACAAACAGCTTTCTCTGCTTGCTCTTCCCTGTCTTCTCCTCTACGTCCTCAGTTTGCAGTAGCTTCTTCCCTCAGCATCATCCAGGAGTTCTTTTTCTCCCCAAGGAAAAAGACCAAACAGTAAAAGTATTCCAGAAGTTCATGACTCAGTATCTCTAGCTAAGGTCTCAAACACACTTTGTGCTTCACAGCCTCCTAGTTCAGACCAGGCACAGGTCTACATCTCCGTGGGAACCAGCCACCTTCTTTCCTGGCTCTTTGCAACCCACAAATTTCTTGCAGGCCACTGACACTAGTTGCTGAAGGGGTCCCCCAATGGTCACTGACCCCAGGTAACAGTCCCAACATGTCTTGCACTTGATTTTTCTCCAAAAAATGCTTTGGATTGAACCTACTCTAGAACAGTTCAGGAATTTGACAAAACTAGCTTTTCATGGGGCAGGGAGAAGCTTCCCACTGCTGAAGCTGAACTTCTGTGCAGGAAAATGCTGTTTCCAACTAAACTTTCACTGTAGTTCTTTGATCTAGGGTGGAATTTCTGCACAAAATTAAAGTTCACATGAGGCCAATCCTTTTGTTTTCTTTCCTCAAGATGTTTGGCTCCTTTGAATCCTTTGTTGCATCCTAAAGGCACAAGTGTGTCTCTGGATCAACCCTTCAGCCTGCGCACAGCTGCTTTTTCCTCTTCCTTGGCTGGCAGTTCTCCTACATACAGTTGGGATCTGCCTCCCTGTTAGCCTTAAATTTTCTCCATACTCGACATCTCTTCTAATCTCAGTTTTGGAACTACCTGGTTTAAGACAGGGTAAACAAATAGTGTGGAATGGAGGCTTGTGGGAACTAAAAGGTCTGCCTCTGGTCCCCGTTTGTGGACCTCAAGGTAAAATCACTAATTATGGATTTCCACCCCAAAACCCTGTCTGCTGCATCTTAAACAACTGAGTTTCTGAAGATTTTTTTCCTTCCTTCTTACCCCAGTAACATATTTGAAACTGCTATTAAAATTGGATAGTTTCTCTGAACTTACCTTAGCAGCATAATTATAATAATGTCACCCAACAATCTATACTAATAATATCAGAAGTACAGAAACAATTGTAAACAAGCAGGTTTAAATTGATTTAAACAGTCTCTGTTACAGAGAACTGCATGTACAAGCCATTGCAAGCCATTGGGAAAGCTGATAGATTTGAAGATATTTTGGTGTGCCTTTACAATCAGATTTTCTCCCATGATATAACCTGATTTTACTTCAATTCCTACCTCTTTGTATAATTTTATGTAATGATAAATTACCCAGCCTTGGAGATGTTTACAGTTCTTAGTTCACTGAGAGTGGAACAGATACCAGTGCTCACATTTCCAGTTGTTCTCTGAAGATGCTGTTACTGAGAAAAATTTTCAGGAGGTGATCCTTGTTAAGAAATATTTGTAGGAGCCCCTAAGCAATGGGAGGTATAAGCAGAGCCTCTAAGATGGCTTTTAATGAATTTTTGTAGCCACTTTCCCTCTCCTCTCCTTTTTTTCTTTCTTTTCCAAATGTACTGAAGGAATAAACTGAAAAGCACTGTATATGTTATAAGCCCACAAGGAAATGAGGCAGAAAGTGATAGGGTAAGTTTGAGTTATTAAAGCTGGGTCATTCCCCAAAGGAGATTACAGCAAGATGAGCCAACATAAATATACAGTATATTTCTGTCATATGTCTTTGTTACCCTGGGTGGCCTGCAGTCAATTAACAGGGTAAGGGGAGAAAAGTAGAATACATGAGTATTATAGGATCCTAATCCAGCTGGTTGGAATCTAGTTCTCATTAACTGACTAATTTATATTCCATCTCTGGACCAGATTTTGATATTGGTCTGGTGAAAATCTGGAGAAATTACTCTACTTATGTATTTTACTTAATTCAAGTCCTACAGCTATCAGAACCTACCCCTTTTCCTCTTTTCTCGTTGAATGTTCCTAATGCCCTAAATAACAAATGGAAGTTTTCAGTCAAACAGGAGTGCCTGGTGAAAAAAAAAGATGTTAAAAGCAAATCTTGCACAACCAGCTTATTTTGTGGATTTTCAGACCTTGATCCCTGGATAACCTATAAGGGAAGCCTTACGAAGGTTTTGGAGAAAGATGCACAATGCTGGAAGACATTAACATATTGGCCACGAGTACAGAGAGTGTTATCTCTTAAGATGTAGAGCCAAATTCTGGTTTTCATTAAACTGGTGCAAATCTGGAAAGCACTGCTTGCAGTGCTGTCACTCAAGATTTGCTCTTGGTGTAATAAGAAACAGAGAATTGGTCCAAACATTGAACTATCACCCCACACGATTAAGCTCTGCTGTTAATTCGGGTAAACGTAGGTATAAGCCTGACTTTTGCTTGGAGCAAAAATGAGGGCTGAAGCGGAGCTGCTCTGTGTCAAAAACCCTAAAGACCTTGCCCATAATATGGCACCTTTAAGCACCCCATGGGAAAGCATAGCCCTGACCACATTTCTCCAGCCCAGGAATAACCAGGGGCCATAGGGCTTGTTTTCTGGTGAAAGCTCAAGGCCAGGCTGTTTGAAATGGTAGCACTGACCCTGGGGATGGCTGTCAGACCTTCTCCAGGAGGGACACTGTGACAATCCTAGGTGCAGTTCAAGTGATTTAGGAGTTTCATGCTGGAGAGCAGCCCATGGTGAGTGTGGGTCAGGATGGGTTTGGGTGCTGGAATGAGCTTGGTCTCCACCTGCGGTTTGGGCACATGCCCTGCTCTGTGCCAGACCTGGGAGGGGACTGGCTTGAAAATACAAGGAAAGCAGTGCCAAAAGGGAGAAAAGCCTGTCTTCCTTGACTGGGGGGGGGACAGGGAGGATTTTAACTCAACTTATAAGTGGTGCGTGGGGACAGGGTGCTGGAGGAGACACACGGGACAGGGCTGGGAGAAGCAGTGTGCCGGGCACCCCTTGGATGAGCAGGGATTACACCTGAGATGGAAGGTGAAGGCTTCTTTCATCCTCCATTGGAAATCCCCCACGTGTTGTCATTGTGGTTGCTTGCTTGAGTCCTGGCAGACCTGGGAAAGGCCATTTTCATGAGTTCAGTTGAAGGCACTGTATGAGATTTGGCCCACAACAAGGTGCACTGCTGTCTCTCTTCCTTATCCTTCCAGGAAAGTCACACCAGTGCCCACCAGCACTGCGTGGCTGGCTGCTGGCAGGAGCAGGGCAAGGTGGGCAAGGGGAGGCTCCAGGCTGACCCTGCTCCATCCTCTGGCTGTAAAAATAAACAAACACAAGGAGGGGGCGGG
>NW_015090778.1:2694471-2744181 GCF_001431845.1 Calidris pugnax
GGAAGCCCCTCCAAAAACATCGCTCCCTTGTTTTGCTTGCCTATCGCAAATCTAAACACAATATTTTCTCATTCTTGGGCCTGTATCAATTTCTGACAGTACAATTGGAGGCCAGCGCCTGGAGTGTATTGTCTTGAGGAGCTTACCAAGGAAATCGAGAGTTTGGTCAGCAACTGTAAATATCCTCCCGTAATGGAGCTTGTTTGTTCTGCAGTGTGCTCCGGCGTCATGGGCTGTGGGACACCCTGGCACCAGGTTACTGGTGGGAAAGATCCGCTGCTCAGATAAGGATGGGAATAAACTCCACCCACAGAAATGCCACAGAAAAACCCCTGAATTATCCATTAATTGCTTTAAGAGGTGGTGAGTGCGAGTACAACAATGGGGTATTGACAATAATATGCCTCGTTGGCAGGAAAAGGGCTTTCCCCTTGCTCTGAGGCTTTAATGCGCTTGTTCTTGGAATTATTAAATGTTTGCAAATCCTGCACTGGCTTGGGGATGCAAAATGAAAGACAAGTACCCAGCAGAGAAACCGCATGTTGGAACGGCCATTTCTTCCTTGGGATGAAGGAAAACTCTCCTCTCCCTGTGAAATACACCCAGTGCCACAGGCTGGGAGGCCACTGGTGATGGAGTTTGCCTCGAGGAATGTTTTTGGTTTCTTTTTGTGACCTGCTCCTTATTTGTAACTCACAGTGTAGGTGGTGTCCTGGGTTCTCAGCAAGTAAAAAGAAATCTGTTTGTGGGAGAAGAACCATTTACAAACCTCAGCCATTTTCTCAAAGGCTGCACATGAAGATTAGCGGGTACTGGGTTTGGGGCAGTGAGGGCTGTGGGGAGAGGGGGCCTGGCTGCTCTGCCGTGGGGTGGCACCGGAGCAAAGGAGCAGGCAGGGAGCTCGACCCCGCGGACACCTGAGACACAGTAGCTGCTGGGGCTCAAATGAGAATGAGTGCTACAAAAAATTTCTCAAACCTCTTTTAAGTCTTCTGAGACAGATGGTCCCAGGCCCTGGGGCTTTCACTGCTCACCTGTGCTCCCATGAGGAGCCCTAATAACAAACACACCAATGTGATGCGATATGTTGTCTGCCCGCAAAGGCTGGTAAACTGAGGCACGGCTCTTCGTTGAGTTCTCTCCAAAGCTGACAAAGATCCCAAAGGGTCAACATCCTCAGCAATGGCCAGGCCTTTGGATATAAGAGATGTTCAGCCAGCTAGGGCTCCAGCGCCGAGCCCTCCTCCTAGGCCATTCCCCACACCAGCAGCCTGCCCGCTGTGTGGCACTGGGACCAGCAGCCGGGCAGCTTGTCCCCAGGGCTCTGTCTGCACCATGGGGCCCAGCAGCACCTCCTGCTCCTGCTGGCAGCGTGGGACTGCTCTGCCTGTGGGAAAAAATGAGCTATTTTCTGTGCTGTTTGTCTTCATGTGCTTGTGAAAGACGGGAGAGCTGCCTGGAAGGGCACATCAGAAGCCACCACCAGCCAGAAAGGAGCCACCTGGCCCTGTGCAGTTAACCCACAGTAGCACGCTCCTCCATTAAGCGTTTTCTTCCCAAAGCCCAATATAAACAGTCTCCACTCTGATATATACATTAATAAATCAAATCCAGTTTCAGCAGACTTACTAGGGAGGAACTTGATATAATACACACACAAGAAATATCCCTGGGACTGCTGAGATCCATCACTGTGTGCTGCTAGGGCCGTGCCATCATCTCGGGCTCGTCTGCTCTCTCGAGGCCGCTCAGCGTGCACGTACTCCCACGGGCAGGATTTCAGGGCTTCGTGTTAATTCTGAAATGGCTTTTAAAGACACTTTCTCGGTTTCATTCCGTCAAGCAGATGAAAACCTTTTAAATGCTACAGGAGTTGCCCATTTCAGGCAGTGGGTATCACGCTACAGTTCAGCGCCAAGTCACGCTGTTACCACAACCAGGCAAAAAAAATATGGGCTCAGGAGATGTTTACCTACTGAGAACTTAATTTCTATATATGTTCCCTTGCTAATGAGTCAGAGGTTCAAATCTGTTCCCTATTACACAGCAGGAATCTAGAAAGCACATCAGATCCTGCTCTCCGTTAAATTAGGTTATGCTGTGAAAGTCAGTGGAGCTGTTCCAAATTTGCATTGACATAATTGGGAGCAGAATAGGGCCCAGCAGCTCGGCTGGCAGCAGTTGAGTCAGTGCAACTTAACGTGACCGAACCAGAGAGACCATGAACAACTGGCTCTTTGTTGTTTGATGACCAACATGGACGACTGTAAATGTTGCTTCTCCACCTGGTGCATAAGGTGATTAGAAGATGCTTCCCTCCAGCAGTTTCTTTAAAGCCCTTGTGAAAGGCTTCAGTATGATGTGACGTACATCTGCAAATGGCTTGATCCCAAAACGCTGATGGGTACCTATGGAAGCGAAGTTGTGGTGAGGCCTCTGTAGCTGTTTGCCATGGGTAAGACTGGCTGGAGGGCTTGTTGTGACATTGAGCACTGGAAGCAGAGCAACCCGTCTCAGCTTAGTATGCAAACATACAAACACCTGAGATCTTCAACCCTGAAGCATCCAAAGGGGTGGGCAGAGGTGCAGGAACCAGAGCCCGCTCCACTCCTTTAACAGTGGTGGGAATTGCTCACAAGCAGCAGGAAAGAAATTACTGTGTAGATCTGATATCGTGGTGCTGACTGCTATGCAGATAGCAGATATCCGAGGTTTGTGGGGAGGAGAGGTTGGGCACGTTGTATATCTTTTAAAATGCCTATGGTTTGAAAGGCAGGCTCCATTGTTTGTATGTTGTGCAGAGGCTGTTCCCTGGAGGATATCCTGTCTGAGACGACCCTGTGCCAGTCTGCTCCGTGACTGTGGAGGGGCTGGATGGTCAACATGAAAAGAATTAAATAATGCCTTGTAAAAGCAGTGATTTATCTGCTAGGGTGAAACGGGTGAGGAAAGCCTGAGGTTTTTGCCCCTCTCAGTGGATTTTCAGCAGTGTGCCTGCAGTCCCGCTCCTCGGGACATCCCTGCAGGCTGCTGGGCACTCATGGTGTGTGCATAGGTGTGCAAGGATGCTTGGTTGTCTGTTTATTCACACGCTCTGCTGTGGGGAACACAGCCACAAAGGGGAGCACCCAACTGCAGCAGCATGACTGAGCCTTGTGGGGTGTCCATGCGCTGCGGTGCCATTTGGCAAATGCTGGGGGAAAAACCCAGTGGAACTGCTCTGCTCAAGGACTTGTATCACATCCCAGCTCTGACTTACTTAGGCTGCCCTGCTGGATACAAAAAAGAAAAATTATCATTTAAATTAAATAAGACATTAGATTACTTTGTAAGAGAATTCACTAACGGCAGGACAGTTTTTCTTCTGCTGGCTTCTTCCAGCAGTGGTTTAAGGGAGGTGCTCTGCTGTGAGCCAGCATGGTCCTCCAAGAGACAGACCCATGAAGAAGCCTTTGGAGAGAGTGGCTGGTGGGGCTGCAGACACAGTTTGCCCATCCTCTAACTCATCCCTTCAATGCGGGTGCTGCCATTGGCACTGGCAGAGCTGCATATGTGGGGATGTGAGGTGTTCACAGTTTGGAGGAGATGGTTGGGAGGTTGGGAGGGGATGGGAACAGGCCCTGGGGGGGTGGCAGCAGCCAGTCTGTTCCCATCAGCTCTCTGTAAACACAGGCAAATGGTTCTCATGCATCTTTTTTCCAGTGAAAAGTACAGATTTGGTGACATCAGGATGTTTTCTGAGCCTATGTTGTGTTTGCTGCAGCTTATGTTTAGATTTTTAGGGTTTTCTCTAAAAATAACTTCAATGTCCTCTTGTAACGTTCTCAAAACTAAGGTGGTGCCCCATTACAGGACAGGGTGGTGGAAACAGTTCAGCGTTTCCTCCAGCTGAGTAATTAAAAAGAAAAAGAAAAAAAAAAAAGAAGAAGAAAAAGGAAAAAGAAAATATTTAAACCCCAAAAATTTGAAATAAAAAGTTTGGTTTGTTAAGAACCTTTTAAGTCCATCCAAAATAAAATTTCAATCTTTCCACCCTCTTCGCAAGTGCAGCCACTGCAGCCTGCACCGACACGTGCCGGGACAGAGCTGACGGCTGCAGTCGGTCTCTGGCAACACTTCTGTGAGGGTGGAGGCGAGGGATAAGTCCTTCCATTTGCAGTTTAAACCCCATTTGGCGAGTGAGGCCACTGGGACGTGGCAGTGCCCATCGCTCCGTCCTGGCCGATGGCTGCGAAGCCACAGCCGGCAGCGATTTAGCTTGACCCCGAGGGTGACAATTTCTCTAGCCTTTCCCTCACTTTCCCAGTCAAGTTGGTCGTCATTAAACTCGCCTGACCTTAGCTTGCTCTGTCAGCTGGATGCTGGGTCCTGAGCAACGCCAGGGCAATTGGAGAGGATTTGTTGTATTAACAGCTATAAATCACAGCCCGGAGCTGAACCGCCTCACCAGAACTTTCCTCGTGGCTCCTTTTGCTCTCCCATCCAGAAAAACAGATGGTTGCCGTCCTCCCCTGCATCTGCAGAAATGCATCACAAATTACAGGGGGCCTGTGTTTGGGTGGGGGTGTGTGTGCGCAAAATTCAGGCTTGATCAGCTTTCAAATTTTACAAGTATCGGCAAGAATTCGGATTGCACTTTCCACAGAAGGGGAAAAAAAATCGGTTATTTGCTGCTGTTTGGCAAATATGAGAGGGGAAGGGGCACACGGGCCAGAGCAGTGATCCTCCCCTCGGGCTACACCAGCGAGAATATTGCTTCCACAGAAGTTTTAAAAGAAATAACTTGTTTCAGCACTTCATTTGGCTACAGGTTCCTTTGGAATTGGCTCGAGTCTGGCTTTTAATGAGCTGAGAAGATTTGAGGTTTTCTGTACCCAGGCTTGATATTCATCAGAAATCCAGCTTTTTTTGCTATATACTTCCCATGAGCAAACTAGAGATGTCAGTAAGGCAAGATTTTAAGTTCTGTGGTGGTGCAGAGATGCGGGTCCCACAGGACACCATCCTGGGGATGGGGAAGGGATGCTGCTCTGTGCTGTGGTCCGAGAAGCGATGGGATGGCTGGGGTGCATCTTCCACCTGGCAGGGACACGGTACCACAAGTCCTGAATTTTGGCGGGTGGATTACGAGGAGGTTGCTGCAAGTGCTGACTCATTTGGCAGCTGGACTCCGCCTGTGAATCACCGTGAATCACATCCGCTGCATCTCAGGGTGCATCACTGCTCTTGAAGCCTTTGATGTGAGCTATATGTATGATTCCTTGGAAACGGCTTCCCTTAATTAAATCAAAGGAAAAGCATCACTGGAGTTTAGAGCCTCAATTTGCAGGAAAAGCAAACTCCAAACATAAGCTTTTAAGGCCATTTCTGGCAGGACACACTGAGCTCTGCTTCGTGCAGCCAGGAGTTTCCAAATGGCACTGAGTGTTGCAAATGTCTTGATGAAGCTGATCACAAAACTTGCCTCAATATAGCTTAGAGATGACCAGAGACAAGCAGCCCAGCTGCTCAGCTTCTCCTCAGGCAGCAGCTCCACAGGGCAGAGCTGACCCAGGCTATGGAAGTGTGATCAGGGAGAGTAACTTGCTAGCTGTGCTCTGCTTCAGAGGCCATCAAAAGCATTCATCAGTATCCCAGTGCTTTCAACTGACTTTTGCAAAGACTGCAGGCAAGTAGATATGCTAATTGACTAATTCAGCAAAGCACTTAAGCACATACTTGAAGCTAGACAGCTTTTTAAGTGCCTTTATGAGTGGGAGCCAAGACAACCAGAGAACACAGCAGGTCATTCCTCCCTGGCCTAAAATCAACAGCGACTTCGGCACATCCAATGCAACAGCCATCTTCAAATCCCATTTCTTTCTTCCCCTCCTGCGTGAGCCAGCAAATTCACCTCAGAGCCACCAAACTTGCTGTAGTTGTCACCTCCAGGCTGGAGCGAGCGGCACCTTCCTGCCAGCCTGGCCCCAAAATGGCCCTGTCACTACTTATGGTCCCAAAAAACACACTTTAACCCTAATAGCAACCGTACTTTTATCCATGCTGTTGACCCACTCTTTCTTTTTTTCCCCAAGTCTTCCTGATTGCTTGAGGCTGCAGGTTTTTGGCAGGTTTTTCAGATGAGCAGGGGTTGGAATGCCGTGGGCAGCAACACCGCTTGGGTTGGACGAGGGTCTGCACATCTTGTGTGGGAGCCCACTCAGACTTCGGTGCTACTTGGTGCATCTGATACAGCAACCCAGCAAGAAAGGCCAGGTTACTCTTTGTGGCTCCCACTCTGAGTTTTGATAACCCTTTTCTCTTTTTTTCCTCCACATTTTTCTCAGTTCATTCCTCTGGTTCAACTCCAGCTGGAGTGGGAGAGCTGGGTAAAGCCTTTAGTAAAAGCCCGTGCCCTGGACAAGCACTGGGGCTGCCAAGTGTTTCTCCTGAGTGTGCAGGTATTCATGAATAGAAGAAAGAGGGACTTGCACATCTCATCTCAAGGATAAGATGATAAATACTTTTCCCTCCTGGGTATTTTATTATCAATAATTAGTTTAATTAATAAGTGCCTGCACTTTTTCCTCTCAGGCACAGCATTCTGGACTGGGTGATTTTTGTTTTGGGTGGTGGTCTATTTTGCACAACAGCTGCTAGGAGGAAGCAAAGGCTGTAGACTCAGCCATAAATCCAGACTGTCAGTCCTCTGTGCCCAGTTGTGAAAATGGAAAAAAAATGATTATGCTGTCTGCTTTGTTGGCTCCACTTTCCTTCGCTTGAGGCAATTTCCTTTTGCAGTTGAGTTAAGCCATCCAGGGAGATGGTTGCTGCAAAAGGAGCTGTGCATTAACGGGGCTCAGCACATCTCTGATCTCAACACTTTTGATATTACAGGTTATTGCTTTTACTGCTTTTTTAATCAGGGGAAAAATGTACACGAACTAGGAGATGCTAACTGATCTCCAAACAATGCACACCAGGTGATACTCAAGTTATTTTCTCCAACCCACTGTGTCAGACCATGTGTCAGCCACAGCTGACGTTTTAAAGAGGAGCATTGCGGGGACAGAGCCTTTCCCTCAATAAGTGATTCTGCTCAGAAAGAGAAGTCAGAATTCCCTTTTAGTTTTTCGTCGCTGGGGTACAAATCCTTACACAACAAACACCAACAAGATGCATCAGTCCTTTAACCCTCACTGGGGTGAAGGACTGCGTGGAGGGAGGCAGGAGGTGGGAAAGCCTGGCCAGTCTGGGGTCTGGACATCTTCCAGTGTGGTCCGGTCCCTCACGGGCGGGCTGGGATTGGGAGCTGAAGGTGGAGTTTGAAGAAGCAACTCAAGAAGCTGAGTGCCCCATGTTAGCTTTGGTGTGGAATCTGGCGAACCCAGACACAGTCTTTCATCACTCCTGTCACAACAAATGAGCAAACAAAAAAAAAAACCCAGAATATAAAGAAAAGTGTTTGGTGAGCACGAGAAATGGAACAATTTATTGCCAGTAAGTAAAGGAAAATAAAATCAAATGAGCTTAAGAGACACCAGAAAAACAGCCCTCCACATTCTTCTTAGCAGAAAGGCAGACACGTTGTAGGGGACTGAGGCATGTGATTCCTGCCAGGGCTGGTGTGGGTTGTGTGGCTGTCTCCTGGCTGGCTGTAAAAATCACTTCCAACATGTATGTGTGTGGGGATGTGTAAATTTTGGCAGGAAAGACAGCCTGGTTGGGTTCACAGCCCTGATCCAAATGAAGATGTTATTATTATTTCCTACTCTGCTTGAATCCCTCTCGTTGCCACTGGTAAAATCCTCTGAACTGTTGATGCTCAGGTTGTATTTCCTGTGAATCTGGGAACTCAGAGGAGCCCCACTGCCCACCTTGGGGCCAAGAAGGGCCCTACCTGCTGTTTTTATCAGACTGCAATTACATTAGCGTCTTGATGGTTGAATTTAGGATTTCCTGCTAATAAAAACGTGGTGGTGTTAATGGGCTGGTGACCAGGAGACGGGATTAAGGGGGCATTTCCACAGTGGCCGTGCAGCTCTGGGACACTGTGCACACCCTGTAGCAAGCCCTGAACGCCTCGACTGCGAACCCACAGGCAGAACATCTGCTTTTTTCAGCCTGGTTTGAATTACTGTATGATTCCCAAATCTTTTTGCAACTTCTGGGAAGAAAACCCCAGGATGGTAGGGCCATGGGGCAGCCGCTGCTGATGTGGGCAGTGCTGCAGTGGCATCACTGTGGGTGTGCACAGCCCTCACCCAAACCCTCACCCACAGCTCCGGGGGGGCTGCTGCTCCTCCTCTGGCATGTGGAAACCCATCCATGGCCAGAGCTTGGGTGTCTGCATTGAGGCACCCAGCCAAGTGCTCCTCTCCCTGTGTTTTGTTTTTGGAAGGGCTTGTCCTTCATGAGCGTCTCTTCATCCTCTGGCCACACCAGGCAGGAGGGAGATTTCCTTTGCAATTAGATGGGGCTGAGAGGCAGCTGTGACTTTCAAGAACCATAACACTTCAGACTTACCTAAACATGGATATGGTTTTGGGTTACAGCAAGGTGTGTGTGTGAGGCAGGGCAGCTGTGCTGGCTCCAAATGTGGCTGCTTTTATTCCCAGGGTCAGGAGAACCTCGGGCCCACTTTGATTCAACCCACTGAAAACTGGGTTCACAGGACTGTGGTTGAAGTGAAACACGAGCAGGCCTGAGGCTGCTGTGCTACCAGCCCCTGTCATCTGCTCAGGGACAAAGGCAAACTGTTTGGCCACAGAATACATAGTTTCTATATGTGTGCATGGAATTACTTAAAAAAAAAACATCAATTTTTATTTTTTTAGCATTTTCAAACCTCTTTTATAGTCTAATCTGTTGCAAAATGCTGGTGCTGCAAGTTTGGTCTTTCCTGGGTTAAACAGAATGAGTGCCTTGCACAGGCTCTTATAAGCTCCTTCTCTCAGTTTGTGGTTGTTGAGTTCAGCATTTTTGGTGTGTGTGTTTTAAGGAGCGATTCACTTATTTTTGCTCAGGGCTAGCTCAGTTTCAGCTAGCAGCAGGCCAAGGGTATGGGTTTGGTTTTGCAAAACCTCATCAGTGACTTTCAATTTGCTAATCCAAACCCAGAACTAAAGGGTGGCTTGTGTCCCACTTCCAATTTATCTAAAATGGAGTGATCAAAAACCAAAGCTGAGGTTTGGAAACGTGGATCTCCTTTTAAGCCTGTCTTGCTCCATCATTTCATCTTCTCTTTGCAGAACCAATGAGCAGGAGCCTTTCTAAATGAGCATCAAATACTGGAAAACTTTTGACGGCATCTTTTTGATGACACGCTTTTTTCCTGATTGTGACTTATTTCCATCTGGTTTCACTTTTTGCAAGGCTCAGCAGCACACAGCTCTGGAGGTGTAACTGCTTGGGGGGAGTCTCAGCGTGGAGCACATTTGCATCTGGAGGAACATGGGGGCGGTAGGGCCACCGTGCCAATATCAGTTTGCTCACACCCAAGGAAGAGCCCGGGCTGCCCCAGGGGACACAAGTGAGCCCTGGCGGTCCCAGCCACGCAGCCTCTCCCCAGCACAGCCCTGCCCCTGACAAACCCAGGATATAGCTGGGCAAAGGAACATTTTCCTGTTTTATGGCTGGGAAACAAGGCTGAGAGGCAGAAACAGTTTGCCCAAGGAACATGGTAGAGCCAAATGCTGAATTCAGGGTTTCTAACTCTCTTTCTGCTCCCTCTGACACAGGCATGCCTTTCCTACTGGTCTCAGGGCCACTGACTGGGGGGGGGCACAGGGGAGAGCTGTGATTTCAGCCCCATTCAGTGGCAGGGGGATCCTTTACACTCCCACAGAGGCAGACAGTGCACAATATAACCCTTCTGGCCCTTTTTTTCCCCATCTCTCCTCGGTACAGAGCAGAGCCCTCTGTGCAGTCTGTTGCCCGTGGCAGGGAGCAGCTCAAACAAAAGAGTTCGTGTCAGAGGATTTTATTTCCACTTCAGCATTTCAGATTTCCAAGAGCCTCCAAAACACAGTGCTGCAGTGTCTGTGAGTGCGCATGAATTGAACATCTGGTAAAGGTTAGGGTCAAACATATAAATGGGGGAAGCACAGCACATTTCATTAAAATACTCAATCTGTGACGTCAATTGAACTGATCAAGCCCTTCTGGGTTGCAGTTAGGGAACCATTAACTTTATCCAGTGGAGAGTGTTTATATGGAAAATATGAGGCCAGGAAGTTTCTCCTGATTGTGATATTAAGGCTATCAAAGGAGCTCGCTCTCCTCTTTTTTTTTTTAATAATCTCTACATGTTGCTTTTCCACCCTGTTACCATAACACCAGCCTCTTCCCTGGCCCCTGCAGGGTGCTACTTGCCAATCTCCTCACCAGCTGAGCTGCTGTTGCTGCCTTCTGCTTCTCATGGACTTGGATGTCACGGGAGCCTGTGGAACCGCTCTCAGTTGTCCCGTTTTGCAGGGAGTTGTGTGAGGCGGCTTCCTACCACACGTGCACAGATTGGCCATAGTCCAAAGTACACTTGGAAGAATTAAGATTAGGTTTAGGATTGTAATAAAAAATAGCTTCCATGGGAACAAAATTTCTGCTCTTGCAGTTGTTTCAAAATCAAGACAGTATGTCTACATGGACATAAAATATCAGGGGATTGATGTGTGACATCCTGATGTGTTCACAGAGCACTTGGTCTTCTGCATAAAATATTAAAGGTTTTACATTTTTCTCCAGTAATTCTGATTCACTCAAAGCCTGTTTGGTTCCTGCCAGGCAAGTAGGGGTCCTGATTTCTGTGTTCCAGGGGGAAAAAAAAAAGCTGTGATTGAATGACTTGATTGCAGTGTCTGGTTCTTGGAAATCTGAGCAGCAGTAAAACTGGAAGCATTCGTTATGTGTCCAGGGAAACCTCCCCCTCACCAGCTCCTCCTCATTGCTCTGCAGCCCAGCCATGCTATGGAGATGGCTGTCCCACCAGGACATGTGGCTCTATTTGACATGTGGATGTTCATGGTTGAGCTTTTTAAGCACCAGGGTAGGTGGTACCTCCTGAAGGACAGATGGCACTTCATGCTGGTACCTCCCTAGACCCAGACATCTGCCTTTGGGGATTGTGTGCTACGGATCTTCCTCTCTTGGACCACATCCTGCAGGTCTTTTCCCAGGAGACGACCAGCACGCTCAGCGTGTTCAAGGGAACAGGGCTGGGAAAGGTTAGGGCAGACATCTGCCTTCTGACCACGTCTGAGCAAGGCAGAAAGGGTTACATCGCTGGCTGGGTGTATTTTGTTGGCTGCTACAGGTTATGCACCTTGATCCCAAAGACTAAAGTCTTTTGGTGAGTCCCAAAATATCTGTGAGAGCTCTGCAGCTGTCTGGGGTGGGACCACCCATTTAGAAGACTGCAAAATAGGGCTCTCTCTATATTCCCACAGAGAAGGGTCCTGACCCATATTCCAAGAAAAACAAAATTAGGAAAGAAGAATCTCCTTCCTTTTTGCTTCCCAGGGTATTTGGTGAACAAAGAGGAGGATGAGGGAGAACAGGAGCTGGGAATGGGAGCAGGTGAATTTCTCCCTCCTCCCTTCTCCCGGTGACTTAACAGCTCCTGGTATCCTGCAGCCAGACGTGGATTTCATGCTCACAGTGACCAAGTGTTACAATCACATGTGAAGTTTGGTGCTGTAGGAGGAACTGAGCTTCTATGTTCTGGATCCATCCATTTGAGTTTCGATCTCCTTTTAGACAGTCCCTTATGTCCTCCTTAGCTTTTCTGATGTCTGTCTATCAGGAAAGGAGTTTAATCCCTTGTCTTAAATCCTGGATTTATTTTTCTGTTGCTGAAGTCTTTTTCTGAGATTCTCATACCTTAAAGAGGTAATCAAATCTCACCCACTGCACACACCTTGTCAATGTTAGTCACGGGCCAGTTCGGCCTTGGATTTCTTGCAGAAAGGCCTCCAAAGCAAACTCTTCCTCCTTGGAGAAGGGAGCTCCCTGCAGGTGGGCTTTTTTCTTTTTTTTTTCCCCTTTTTAAACTTGAAAGAGCTTTTGTTTAACTTCTGAGCAAGCCCTTTGCTTTCAGTGACCTGATCTCAGGCACACAAACCAGCTGGGAAAACATGAGAGCTGTAAAAGCAGCAGTTCAGCACAGACATGGCTGAAACCATGAGGAAAATGGGTTTCTTGCCATGCAACTGGGTGGTCCACATGGAGCCTGAGTGTTGTGCTGAGTCTTGTGAAACTTAACACACCTCTGAGCACAAATATCTTCTCTGCAGATCAGGCGTCTCATTTACCTCCTGTTACATCACAAGACTTTTCTTAAAGCCATGTGCTGCTGCTTTAAAACTCTGCCCTTTGTGAAGCTGAAGGACAAGTACTGGAGGATGGCTACTGATTTCTGCTTGAACCGTGAGGATTTGTGGCTTCTTAGGGGGTTTCAGCCTTGGATCTCAAAACCACACTTTGTTGTGAATCCAGTCCAAACGGATGGCTTTCTTCAGTCAACCTCTGATGGCAGCAATTGCAGATATTGCCACAGAAGAACCGGGGATGTAACACACCCAGGTGTCACTGAGCACTGGTGGCCTGAGCTTGCGATGGCCTTCAGCACAGCTGATCTGGCTCTCTGCCCCTGCGGCCTGGGTCGGGTCACCTAGATAAACCCACCACCTGTGGAGCACCATACCCCTTCCTTGCTGTCCGGTGGTCACCTTGTCTCTGGCCACAGATCAGTCCCAGCACGTGGTGGCTCAGCCCTTCTCCTTCCCTGCTCCTCCAACAGCAGGGGTAAGGCAGGATTGTCAGGGGGAGACTGTCCCCTGCCCTTGGAAACAACCATCTCAAACACATACTTAACAGAAAGAAGAGGGGATCTTGGGGATCTCTAGAAAGTGGTGGGATGTATGGAAAGCCCTAAAGCAAAATTGCCATATCTGTGAAAAAGATACATCCTCTATGCTTTTTCCACATGAATCTGACCTTTAAATCCTTACCCTTACAGACACACACACTTGCACAAGTGAGCCATTCCCTTTGTCATTGAAGAACTGTTCATGTCTACTATTTGGGTTTCTTGTACTCTGCTTTGTGGGCGTTGTGGTTGGGGTTGGGATAACACACCAGCGTGGGTCATTCTAAACCTCTTGAGGTCATGATCCAGGATGGGTCAGCCAATGTGCTGTTTAAAAAGCATTACAGTATTCAAAATGAAATAATTTTTCTCCTTTGAATCCCGGCAGTCAACTGAAGTGCTTCCAGACCAGAGCCAACTGTTTGAAATTGGATATTTAATTTGTTTTGTGTAGTTTAGCACTGATTCTCCATGTTGTCTCAGCAAAAAAAAATAAATAAATAACAAAATCTTTCAAAGTCACAAGGATTTACCAAGCTTGAGAATATTATTTTGTACTCTAATGAGCTATCTGTCAGAATAAGAATGAAAACACTTGGCTACACTTAGTTTATTGAGGTTCTGCTCAAACTAGGACAATACTGATGGTGGAGTTCAGGCTTTTCACTTTCAAGGAGGCTCAGCCACCACTGCCCAGATGTAGCCCTCACCATAACTGAGGTGTGATCAGTGAAGTGACACCAGAGAGGAGGTTGGCATGTACCAGTCTCACATCACGCAAAGTTTTCCTTTGGTTTGGTTATGCCTCTGCACTGATTTGGTTCATGTGGGCTGCAGCTGCCGGGCTGCTGGAATACATCATCGACTCACTGTCAAAGATGACAGATAGCTAGCAATTTGACTAAAGTATCTCTGTTCCAAGGGATTATTGATTATCTGAGGATAACTGTGACCAAGAGCCACTAAATATTAGACAAAAGACAGGTTTGTTATATTAAATTGAAACTGGACATCCTTATACAGTGTAGCACTCAGGCCAAGAGCACAAATTGCTGTATCATCCTCCCTTTTCACAGGATGACCTACCTCTGACACAAATGGTGGGTTTAATGCCTGGAGGATTTAAAGCTCCGCAGCTCTGGGGAAAGCTTGGGTCAAACAAGTCTTCATTTCATATTGTGCTTGTGAACATTTTCATGGTCACCTTCCCACCACCCTGACTTCCACTTCAGCTCAAGGCTTTTTGGTCAGTTGAAGGATATGTTTGACTTGAGTTTAGCTGAGTTTTTGCTAAAAGAGATTGAAGCACATTGACAGGAACAGAATGAAACCAGTATGTTATTAATTAGCAGTAACAAGTTGTCCAAAGAATGACATCAAAACTTGACTGAAGCTAAGCCTACAGTGATACACAAAGAAGACAGATAGGAACCGCAGAGGAAGCCAAAAAGGAACAATACAGCAATGATAAGATAGTGACTGGGAGAGAACAATGCAAAAATGATTGGGGCTAAATTTGCAGCAGAAAACAGTGCCTGGTGCCAAGAAAGAAACCCGAGGAACATGGCAGGACTGACTGCAGCGTAACTGATGGGTCTAGACAAGAGCGAGAGCCCAAGTGTCAGGAGCAAGGCTGGAAGGAGATCAGAGGCCCAAACCTCCTAACAGCATGGGGACGTGGTTCCCTCCTCATCAGAGACAAAAAATTCCCAGGAAAACTCCCTTGCTGCGGACTGGAGTCCATTTGTCTGAGAGAATGCAAAATTAAAAGGTGGGTGTGGGAGAAGGAGAAAGAGAAAAAAAAAAAAGCCTGGTGGTAAACAGAGTGGAAGTGGGTGAGGCAGGGGAACAGGATTCGGTTCAGACTGACACATCAGTTATTTATTACTGTTTGTATCCCGATATCTTACATCTCAAAAGGAAGGCAAAGGCTTTGTCCTGGAGGGCCGGTTATCTGCGCCCGAGGGCGGCTGGCAGCGGCGTGGTGGCTCCCGTGACGAAGGACCACGTCCCTGGGATGGAGGTGGCGCCAGGCTGACCTTGTGTGCTGGCCGTGAGGTGTGGTGACGGGAACTGCCTTGGCCATGAGGTGTGGTGATGGGAACGGGAGCTCGGGGCGCTGGGTTGGTGATGGGCTGCTGTCACGTTTAACCTTTCCCCGTGGGCAAATGAACTAACTGAAAGAATTGTGGGTTGCCCTGAAGGAGGGAAAAGAGAGGTGACAGCACTGATTAGGTTTGAACACAGTGGGAACGGCACAGTTCAAGGAGGCCATCTCTACTCAGCAAAACATGTAGGCATGTGCTTAGCTGCAGGCATTGAACAAGTCCTGCAGCCTTGACTGAGGATTAGTTATAAGTCTTTTCTGTTTTTCTGAATTAAACTGATGATTTAAAAACTTTAAGAACTTGAAATCAGGGACAGCAAAGCCACTCTTGCTCTATTTTTCATATTTGTTCCCAGAGGCTTGTTGGCAAAAGTGTACACTGTGTACTTTTACAAAAGAAATCTAGGACATAATTATTTGAATAGAGAGCTATATGTGATAAAAATCTGTTTATACCACAACATCTCCAGCCAAATGATTGACGTATACATTTCTGTCCTCCCATTGATGTAACTTTTCAATTTCCTGTTGATGTCTAAGCTTGATTTATTTTTCCATTTATTTGGGTTTTACAAAGAGCACTAAGAGCTTGGCACTTGGGTCTCTTTTTTTTCATCAGTTCAACCCTCTTAGTCCTCGATCGCTTCATTGTTTCTGCAAACAATGAAAAAGAGAGATGGAAAGAACAGCTGTGAACAGCTGGTTTGTTCACCAGGTGTCTGACTGGTATTCAAGTATCCTCTTCTGAGGGAGGCCTGGATTCCCTGAAAAAAACCTTAAAAAGCTAAATTCAGAGTTCACTTTATTTGCTGCCTTCACACATGATGTGACACAGATTTGCAGACATCCTAGTGAGGAGCCTGAGAAATCAAAACAAACAAGAAAAGCTGCTTCAGGAAACCTCAGATTTTTTTCTCTCTGGTTGCACCCCAGCTGAATTGAGCTGAGAGCTCTGCAAAACCTTCTTAGGCAGATTTTGCCACATTATTGTTAGAGAATCATTCCTCTTTTCATTATCCAAATCCTCTCTGTCTTTCTTCACCCACCATTGTACTCAACAAGGCAGTGGTCAGGAGTTAGAGCTGGAGACCAGTGGTTTTGCAAGGCCACCACGACCGTGGTGACTCTTACATTTTATTCCGCCTGTGAACCTGCACACTTGGGCAAAGAGCTCATAAAAGTCCTCTGGTTGCTTGAAAAGTAGCTACGTACTGCCAGTTGTCCCAAGGTAGCGAAGTCTTGAAAGCAAATCAAGAAAAAGCAGATAGAATTCAGGAGCAAAACTGATTTATTGGCCGCAGATTTGTAACGTGATCACACCAGGGCTCAAACACGCCCCAGGACTAGTGATGTATTCCTTACATCCCACCCCATGGGGGCTTATTCAAGGCAAACAGAAAGAGAGGCAAACATATGTATGCCACCTCGAGGAAAGATGTACAGGTTTTGTGGAACAGAACCAGTTCCCTGTTCAACAGCTCTGTCTGCAATGGCAAAAAATGATGTGCAGTGCTGCTAGAAGCTGGAGCCTTCAGTCCCTCACCGTCCCTCTCTCAGCCCAGGTACCAGAGTTTCTCCTGTAGGTCTTTAGTACCTGGTTTTTCTGGGAGGTCACCAAAGGGTTCTAATGCCCATTTTCCTCTTCCAGGCTGCAGTTGTGCCAGTGAAGAAGTTACTGTCCCCAGCACACCTGTGTGCATCTAAATCCATCCCAATTCAGCAAAGCATATGAGCATTTACTTCAGTGCCAGGGAAATAAGGGAAGTGTGTCCTTGAAGACTTCACTAAAGTTATTCGTGCATCACCAAGTCTGAACAGTGCAAAGGATGGATAGTTTATATGGTGTAATGTTGAGTTTGATAGTAAACTCAGATGGCATAAGCAAAATGAGATTCACTGAATTTAATGCAACCACGTCTATATCACTTTGATTTTATATCTGCATTATCTTGATTAGCTCTTGCAGAAGACAAACCAAGCGAGCAGCCCAGCTCCAGCAGAATCAAAACCCAATTTGAGCCTGATTTACCCATATGTGACCCATTCCAGGAGATTTGCATTCCATATCAAACATTTTAATTTTCTTCCTCCTGTTTTTAAGTCATTTCACTATGAATAATGAGAAGATGTTTACATTTGCATATGCTTCTCAAGCAGCCAAGGACAAGTGGACTGACTAAACAGCACATCAAACTAGATTAGCCACAGCTGAGCTCTCATTGGAAAGTTACCTAGAGATGAAAAATAAACATGTTCCCTTCCTTCAGGTATGAAACCTCTATAGATGCTCACCCTACAGAGTAGCACTGACCAAAATGTAACCACGCTCTGTTGATATCAGCCCAGTTATGTTGATAAAGTTATAGAGATTTATCTCATGTGAAGATTTGGACCACTTCTAAAATCAAGTCATGGGTTTTACTTTTTACACCAAATCTGTCTCTGTGGTTAACAAAATAGGCAATTAAATTTAAGCTATTCTATGTGAATGTACAGCATCATTTAAATTACACCCTATAGGTGAATTACACCCTACACACTACTGAATTAGACCCTAAAGGACTGCTGCCCTATTGTCATATCTCATGAACCCACTGGCCAGGGTTGAGCTCCCCAACGCCTCAGTCCCTTTGTCATGCATCATCCTGGATTTGTGCACACTCCTCTATAGGAAAATGAATGTTTTGCTTGCAAAATCCATATCCAAAGCAAATGGCACAGCACAAAATCAGATCCTTTGGGGTTTTGTTTTGTGCAGCACCAAATGGAGCTAACCCTGATGCCAGCAGAGCCCTCTAGCAGGGAGCTTGGCTAAACACCAGCACCCCATTTCTGTTTGATACATCTCAGCTGGGCCTTGGGTTTGAGGGATGCATCTCACCTGGAGCCCTGAGACAAAGAAAAAGCAATCAGAAAAATAGCTGATCAGCATCTGCCACCTCATGGCAACTGGTTTTATTTTACTGAAGACCGGATCCTCTCCAGCTGAGGCTTTTCTAGTAAGTTGATTTGCAGATAGAGGAAAAGGGATTTAAGTGAGTATGTTGGGTGTAAAGGGTTGTAGGTGAGGAGTGTTGTTGTGGTGGTAATGCTATCTGAGCTTTGGGAGGAGAGGAGCTGGAGATGTGCAGGCAATGTTCATGAGCAATGCTTAATATGGTAAGGCTTCAGTCTTTGTTTTGTGTTTCTGGCCTTTTTTTCAATATGGTTCAGGATATGCTTAACCTCAACTACCAGCTGTCTCTCTCACCTCTGTAGAACTATTCATAGTCTCCAAGTCAGAGGTTTCATCTGCCTGGTGTATTTGTGGGTTTAGGGTCCCAGGAGGGAACTGCAACGCAAATAACTATATAGACTAGTTTGAATGACTATTTTGAATTTTTCCTTTTCATTTCCTTTGTGAACTTCCATTCCTTTCTCAAAAGCAGCCTTTTTAATAGCTGTTTTCTAATGCTGTAGAGATCAAATAGATAATAAATACACCTCTAAAGCAGGAAATGGTTTAGCCACTGTGCTCAAATGCTTCCTGAGAAAAGAGCCGTGGATAAACCCTGAACAATAAGAGTGGAAGCTCCTTTCCCTCTTCGGATCCTGACAAAGGAGTGACACCCTTGACCAAAAGAGCTTTCTAAAGGAGAGGTATCCTTCCTTATAAACGGTGTTACAGGGATTCTCGGAGGGATTTGCTTGTGGTGTGGGTTCCCGGCCCTGCTCGTGATCCTCCAATGCCATCTGCTGGGCTCATCCCAGCAGCTCCTGGCTGTTCCCTGGGAGTGTGGATGCTTCCATCCGGAGAGCAGCAGCACCTTCCTGTGGCCAAACCCCAATTAGGCATGTGCAACGCGGTGGCGAGTAGCTAATAAATAGTGAGCTGAAAGGGGCTTGTAGGAGGAAACAGTGGCATAAAGTCATGGTATTGCCTTGTCTGACTTGCTGGGGTTGCTGTGATTTAGGTGTACGGTGCTGCCACGTTGTTCTCCCGTGGGCTGCTGGGCTCCTGTCCCTTGTTTTTAGTGGGACTGGTCAATTCCAGTCTACTTTCACCAAAGTTCTCAAATACATTAAATTACTTCCTGCACTATGTAAAGCAGGCAGCCTGGGCAAGCAGTTCCTTGCAGAACAAGCTGCTGCTGCACCCAGAGTAAGGGAGGGGGTCCAAGGCCTCCTCTGCCCCAGCAGAGCTTGTGTTAGAGGGAGGCAAGACCCCAAAAGCCACAGGCTAAACACACTTGTGTATGTCCCCCTTGTGAATACCAAAAGCTGTTCAAGCAGGTGTTTGTAGCACCCCAGAGATGTCCCCAGGGAGGAGCTCAGTGGCTGTGTTTCTGCATAGCAAATCTGCTTTCATTGGATTTGCTCTGAGCATTTAAAATTTGGGCTGTAGGTATTGGAGTAACCAGAGTTTGGTTCCTGATCACGCCAGGTTTCTCCTCAGCGCCCTTAAATCTCTGCAGTTTGCCTTAAGTTATGACTTCTCCTGTAAGGAAGGTGCTGGACTTGGGCAGCTGCCTGCAGCTTCTAAGAGTCCACCTTCACTGTCCTGAGCTGCAGAGACAAGGCAGGGCATCATCCAGGAGGTAGGTCTGTCTCTTCGGGTACCCTGTCTCAGACCATTTGTTATTGTGTTTGAAATGTGCTGGGATTGCTGCCATCTGTATCCCCCTCTTTCGTGCTGCACCAGGATTCAAGAGATTTATTTCCTAGGGGCTATTTTTAGCACTGACACCACAGTTAAGCCAATCGAGCCTGGCAGTGATGGCTGGGTCACAGCTCCAAGGTGCAGTGGGCTGGAATCAGGTGGGTTGAGCAGCATCTTATGCAGCACACGAGGCTCTGGCTACTCAGGATTCATCTGGGAAGCACCAGGACCAGAAACTGCTTTTTGCTTTCATATGCCCAAGTCCAGCAGAGCTGGGTTCCTTCTGGATATTCTGCTGTGTACATCCACCTCAATGCACTGTCTGATGGGTCACCCTTCTGAGCTGCTGTGCCTTGGATCTGCCAGACAAAATGCTTGTGTGATCAGCCCTTACCTCCTATAGTCAAGAAGAGCTGGCACAGCAGGGACCTATTATTTAACTCCTGAGTTAGATAAGAAGATGCTGTAGTCTGTCACAGACTGATTTCTTCAGCCATTGTCTGTAATCCCTTTGCTACTTGTGCTGTAGTTGCTCTCAAAACAGAGCACTTGTAGCTCTCTCCCCCTAGAACCTCTTCCCGAGACTTTTCTTTTAAAATCTGATTTTTCTCTGATCGTAGAGAAGTTCTTTTCTGTTTTAATAACCTCTGAACTTTTGTACTGTGTGATTCACTATACAATGGCTTCAAGCAAAAATCATATAAAATACATAATTTTGTTGTGTACATTTTATTCCCTCATTGTTCTTCCCAGTTGAACTGGGTGCTTGCAGAAGAAGAGGTGCTTTCTGTCCAGAAGTGTCTATAAATTGAGGTGGACAAAATAAGAGTGTAAAACTGAGAGAAGAGTTGAGTGTGGAGTTGCATCAGTGGCAGCTGGTGGCCTTGGGTCTCTCCTCAGGAGCTCTGGCCCTTGGGGTAGGTTTTTTGTCAAACATTAAATAATGGAATAGTGGAATAAATAAATAACAGACTCCAGTTAATCCACTTTTAGAGGATGTATGAAAGGGGTTGTGCAACCCACCATCTCTGCCTGGTACAGCTGATGGCAGAGCTGATCTGGCTTTTGAAGCAATTATAGCAGAGGTAAATTTTGGACATGTGAGGAAAGTGGATCCCACGGACTATGTCTCACCTGTCACTGCTGGAGCCAGTCTGCACAAGCACAAGGCAATGATTTGCCCTGACCATCAGCCCAGCTCCTGGCACTCTTTTGGGAAGCACATGCACAGCTTGCTTAGGATTTTTCCCAATCCACCAAAGCTCCCGAGACTCTCACTTGCCTGGGGGAAATGTGTTCTTGCTCACTGCAGAGCTGGGGGAGCTCTCAGTCCTCCACCAGTGCAGATGCAAACAGGGATTTGAACAACTATTTTTAAGAAGAGGGACAGCATGAGGAGGGTGAGATGCCAAAGGTTGGAGGGGGCAGTCAGCCTTGGAGCTGTGGCCACAGGACAGGCAGGAGGGAGCGGTGTCGAGCAGGAGGGGACTTTGGGACACTGACCCCAGGAGAATTGCCATCTTGCTGGAGCAAGGCTCCACTATAAAACGCCCCAGTGTGTGTGCAGGTGAGGTTCTCAAGGTGGTGTGATGCTACTGCTCGTGGAACAGGGCTGCTGGCAAGTGGTGTTAGACCCTGGTGATCCTTGGACACAGGAATATCAAACAGTCAATGTCTACAGTCTGTGAGCTGGGAGGAGGGAATAAGGAATGGTGTTGGAGCCAAATCTCCTCCAACACTTCAGTTTTCACTGCACTAACTCCAGACAGAGGTTGCTGTGAGCAGCTCAAGGACGGGGCTCCTGGGAATAAATCAAAAGCATAAATGTGAGATCTCTGTGGTGCAAACCAGGCCCTGGGTACAGCCTTCAAGAGGGGTTTTGAAAGTATAATATATTTTCACTCTAAGGCAGTGTTTTGAGAAGCTGAGGAAATGTAGAAACATTAAGGCTTTTTTCTCTCCAAAAGAGCAAGTCTGCAGCAACACGGAAGGTGGTGCACTAATCTAGTCCCTGTTTCTAACTTTAAAAAAAGTTCTCCTAAAAGCTGGCATGATGCCTATCTAAATTAAACACTTAATGTCATGTATCTCCCAGCTGCAATATTAGACAGAAATCTGAAACCGAGCTATTAGCCTGGAGGACTTTAGAGGAGACAATTCAGGTTTGGCAAACTTGCTGGCACTAAATAAACACAAGGGAGAAAAAAAAAAATCCCCTAAACTTTCTTTTGCAAGCATAGTCCTGAGTTTTCAGAATCCAGGCTGCCATCTGAGGGCTAGTTTAAAAGACTTAAACTAATGTAAAATCTCTTATCTCTATCAACACATGAACTTTATAGTATTTACTACTTAGACACTAATTTTTTGTAGTGGAACATGACTGAAATTTAAGACCATAAAGCCTATTGCCTTTCAAAGGTGCTCACTCTTCTGAGGTATTTCAAAAGGCTTCCAGTTTCCTAGTGAGCAAGATCCCACCTCTGATCATCATTGCTTTGGAGGGGAAGTGCATAATCAAAACCTTTTAGCCAGTCTTGGAAAATCTCATCTAAACTGCATTGAACAGCCAAATGCCTGCTCAGCTTCAGAGGTGGCATACGATCTGCACCAGGCACAGGGTGTGAGGGTCACAGCAATGTCTGCATGGTTCCCCCCTCCCTGCTGAGCGTGACTCCTGCGATGCCAGCCTTGGGATTACCTCTCAATACAAACTTCTCAGCTAAAGAGAGCCGGGAGGGCAGAGGGTGGAGGATGCAGATGATGTTGGCCTTAAAACGAGCGGCATGTGTCGAGGTCTGCAGCGGCGGGATGGCCCCGTGACATATTTCTTACTCACAGCTTAGACGCGCCGGATCGGATTCCCGCTGACACGTAAAGCCCTTTTCCACAGCTCTGGCAGCGCTAAGAGCTGGGACAGTCTAATCTCTTCCTAAAACCCTCCTGTGCTGTAATGCTGACCAAAACCTTGGAGTTTTGTGTGGAAGGGGTGAGCGTGGTGACATGGGGTCTGTGGTGCTTGGCAGCATCACCTCCTGCCCTTCCCGTCTGCCTTCCTGGTACCTTATACACTGGTAGATCTTTTTTTGGAGGGGGGTGGTCTCCCTAGCACAGTTTCCTAGGGAAACAAGCAAGTGCCATGCAAGCAGTGTGTGGCAGCTATGTGTGTGTGTCCACACTTGCTCATCAGCTTCAGAGATGTAAACCTGGAAAACACAAAAAGGACTTGCAGGTGTTACGGCTGGCCAGCCTGGCGCTGCTCACAGGCAGGGGACAGCCCACTTCACCTTTTCTTTTAGCAAGCAGAGGGTCCGCATAGGAAAAAGAAATTGGTGGTGCCCAGGCTGCAGAAATGTTCCCGTTGTGTTGCTCCTGCTCGTATGTAGGAAACTCTTCAGGGACAGAGCAGCCGTGGGAAGCAGGCTCCTGTGGCTCAGTCTGTGTAAGGACTGGCTGGGCAGCGTGTGGGACGGTGCTGTGACGTGTACTGGTAATCCTGATATGGAAATGGGTAATAAAAGTCTTTAATTCGCTTTAAAAGCCCTTCTATAGCATGGGGGCAGGGAAAAAAGGTCTTAGTTGAAATCAGAATCAGGCTCATTAGATTTTGAGAAAAGTTACCTTTCAAATGGCTTTTTCCCTCATTTATTTCTGTATTCACTTACTAATTACACAGCTCCATTTTCTTAAGTCCCCAAACCAACTTGTAGAAGGGAGGCTCTGCAAAATGCCCTTAGAGGAAACCCAGTTTGGTACCTGCCTGTCAAGGAAAGAGATAGTCTCTGAGCAAGGGGGATGTTTTCCTGTCAATATAGCATTCAAATTTAGCTTCTGCCACTGTAGGCAACGTGGCATTAAAAGAAGGAGCTTAAGTTATTAAACTGAGCTGCTTTAATCATCCAGTTCGGGAAAATCCATTGCTACAGGAGACCTGAGGATTAATGTATTTTTACCGCAAAGCCAATACATCTATTCTGATCAGTTAGCTGTCGCTCACTCGTGCATATGAAACTTCATTCTCTGGGTTTGCACTCACTAGCATGGGACCAAATGGAGTTTTATTTGGAGATTGACCCTGTTACCTTGAATCTCATCATTCTGGTAGCTAGTTATGTTATTTTGCTTCTGGTTTTCCTGATCTCCTGCGTGCTCTATGACTGCAGGGGGAAGGATCCCAGCAAGGAATATGCTCCCGAGGTCCCTGCAGACACCCAGCCTCCCATCCGGCTGGTGGTGATGCAGCAAGGCTCCCCCGGCACCCGCTGGGCAAAGGGGCTCGTCTCTACCTACGAAAACTCCTCCGACCTGCCGGGGAAAAGGACTACTGTTGTGTAAGGGGACCCTGCCTCGGAGCTCTGATTTCTGCCCATCAGCTTGCCTCCTCTGCGATGTTTACTCTCCATTTGCAAAAGGATAACGCATTCGCAAGGTAAGCTGAGACGCCGATTTCTTTGATAAAGTGCCATTGCCAAGGGGGTCGTTTTATGTTCAGCCGTGTTCTGCTGTGATACAGGCTTGCAGTCCTGCCTGCCATCCGTAACGAGACTAATTTCCATTTACGCTGCCGCTGCCTTGCAGCCCACTGGCAGTCGGAAGCGGTGACGCTGTGATCCACCCAGGCACTGAAGAAGGGCCTTGGTTTAATCTCGAGTTGTGCTTGGTACCGTTATTTTTGCAGGAACATAGTGTTGTTCAAAGCATCCCACCTCTGACGGGCCGAGCCGTGCTGCCCTGCAGCCTCGGCACATCTTCCTCAGCCCATAGAGCACAAATGACCTTGGCAGGGTGTTTATCTCTCCAGTGAGAAAAGAAACGCTAAGGATTTTAAAAGGATAGAGATAGTGCCTTTCTGACAGAAGCCAGCTGCTGCTCCCATCAGAATTTAATACTTTCCATGTTGTCTGTAAGCTCCCCAGAGGGCAGTGCCAAGACAGGCTTGGCACTTACTTCCCATAGGTAGAACATGAGCTCCCCTCTTTACAGGGCAGAGTACCCCTTGCCCCACACAAATTCCCTGAGGGGATACAATATGCTTCCTGGAAAAGCTGGGTACAGTGCCTCCTGCCCAAGGCAGAGTGTGAACCAGGGCAAATTTACCAGTAATGTAATATGTGTGAGTCATTGCTGCCGTCTGCCCCACTGAAACAGCGATTTCTGCAGCAAGTGTGACCTGTGTCCTGGCTTTCAGTGTGTGTCTCCACGAGTCTGACCCTGCCTCCGGCCCCGAGCCTTCCTTCAGCTCTGTCTTGTTCCAGCTGGGCCACATGAAGGCTGTTATTGTACCTCCAGTAAATGTAATGTTATTTGCGTCAGCTCCTGTTATTCTTCACATAATTGGCTATAAGATAAACAGCTTTTTGGCTAACACATTCCTTCTGCATCTTGCTGTTTTTCCCCCCCCGTTGGTGCTTGATAGACTTCAAGTTCACATCTCCTGAAAGGTAGGGACATGTTTCTTTGTCCTACAGGTGAAGGCCAAGAGACAAAGAAAGATGTTGATCTTGTAGCCACAGAAATGGCTACAGTGCTGGGTAACTGAACCTGAGAACCTGAGTTGGTTTGTTCTACCCAAACATGAGCGTGATTCAGCAAAAAAACGAAATCTCTTTTCTGAAATTCCAAGATGGGATGCTTAATGCCAGGTTATTGTGTCCCTCTACATAGTGCTTGAATTACTGAGTATGGTACTCTTTAACTGATGTATTTTAACTGGTTATTAAGGAAAAAATAGCACTGGACTCACACTGTTGCAGGTGTCTGTCCCATATGCTATTTTACATCATCTTGATGCGAAGTACCTGCAGTCCTACAGAAAGCTTTAGTAAACACGGTGAGATTTATTACCTGTCTGTCAGGTGTCATGGATGACTCACTGGATGCAGTGGTCTTAATGCCTTCAGGATGTGCATTTTAAATACTTCCAGAAATAAACTGCAACGAATTCAAACCACAGTTGAACAAAGCTGTCGGCTGGATTGCATGGTGTGTCCTCCAGCTGGGTAGTGACCGGCTGCCTGTGCTACAGCCCCACATGGGCTGATCTACGCATCAGCCAGCAGAGCATCCTGGCATTGGCAAAGAAATCTTGAGATATGGAGTCTTTTTTTATTTATCTGTATTTTTTTTAAAAAGCAGCCAGAATGGTTAGTGGTTTTTCTTTTGGTTTCTGAATCCTTAAGGGTGAACCCAGGCTTTGTTTGCAAGTTGTCCTTTGCACCCCATGAGTTACAGGTACGCCTGGTCATGGAAGGAAGGCTCCTGAGAGCTGGGAGCTTGAGTAAAACCCATGATGTTATGAAACTGAAAAACAGAAGTTGGTGGCATGATCCTCTGCCACATATTGTACTGAAATAATTATGTTGAATGTCTTGTTTTGGTTATTTAGCACTCAAGAAGTGCAACTAGCTAACTGCAAGTTGTAGCTGCTTTGGCCAAACTTAGTCACTACCAAGCTGCTGGTATGTTATGGCCCCTGTCGCCCACGCAGGCCTGTGTTATCTTTCCTTGGGCTTTCTTATCTGCCCTATCTTCAGTTTCTAAGCTCTTTAAAGCTTTTTGTGTGTTCATATATCATCTAACATGTTAGGAGCCTTCTTGGTGATAAGGGATCCTTGGTGTTAGGGAACAGAAATAATAATCTTTGCTAAGAAGACCTGGGGGGGACTGAAAAGAGCTCAAAAATCTCATAAAGAACAGCTGTTTACTTTGTTGATGGTGAGATGTCATAGAAAATACCATGATGCCAGCAGAAAAGCTCTCCAGTTCTTTGACAAAGGTCATGCAAATAATTTATTTTAATGATACCATGACACGTCTGCTGTATCTTTGTCACCGTGTTTGTTTATGCAAGTAATACATGCAGAGATAGACTTGCAAGGCTATGTTAATAAATACCTATAGATAGCTGGTATTCTCCAGGTAATTAGTTTTCTCTAACAGCAAACCTTTTGTGTACCCCAACTGCAGTCTTTTGGCTCAATGGCAAAGTTGTTGATTTCGGTGTGGTCAAGTTTTCTTGCTTAAGCTTTAGGAAGTGGGGCTGTAGTGGTGTGGGAGGTGCCGGGGGGGGAGCCGTTCCCAGGGGCATGGGGCTCTCCTGTAAGAAAACGTTTCATTTGTGATAAAGGTGATGGACTCTGCCCTGAAATGTGGAGGTAAAAGCAGCAAACGGGGCTTTCCTCCTGATAGTATCTCTAAGCAGTGGGTAAATTTCCCTTCCAGAAAATGGGAGACTGAAGTACATCGGGACATTGCCTTCCCAATAGGAATAAACCAGCTTTTTTAGCTTTGTCTATACTAGAACACTGGTGTATTAAAGTGGCGAGAGAGCCCTTGGGTACATACAGGGAATTGCAAGTGATCAAGTCACTGTGAGTGAAATTACTGCTTTGTGGAGGCCTCTGCTACCAGCTTCACTTAATGACTGTGGCAGGGTTAATGCATGCAAATGGGCTTTTATCAGGCCAAGCTTGCAGGAAATCCCCCATGAAGCTGCATTCCCTCGAGTGCTTGCAGACTTCTGCCACTTCCTTTGCATCATTGCGAGAAAACGGGCACGAATATTCTCAGAGCAGCACAGCCATTTTCCCTAAATTGTGCAGTGTAAAATGCACATCCCTCGCTGGAATTCAGACAGTATAAAAAGCATCACAAAACCAGGCTTTGCCAATAGCTGTACCAAGCCGAGCCATGCGATGGAGTCCTGCAGAGACTGAGATGGCCCCTGGAGATGTCTGCAGCATCTTGCAAGCTCTGGTCCACAGCTGGCAGGATGGGGAAGGTGCTGGGAGATGTACAGCTGCAGTCAACCAGCACTCGGGTGGCTCCTTGCACAGCCCTGTAACAGGCTCTGCCATCACTGTTGGGTTGAACGTGGTTTTGTGCCTTGCTTAATCTTAGCTGTGCCTACCTAGGTGTCTGGTTTGGCTAAAGGATTGGGCAGTATTTTAAGGCCTGGATATCTTGCATAGAAATACTGTTTTGAAGTAGGTGCCATTTGCAAATGAATAAGGTTTGGGAGCTGGGATTGTTCAGCCTGGAGAAGGGAAGGCTCTGGGGAGACCTTATAGCGGCCTTTCAATACCTGAAGGGTGCCTATAGAAGAGCTGGGGAGGGACTCCTTGCCAGGAAGGGTAATGATAGGACAAGGGGAAACAGTTTTAAATTGGAAGAAAAAAGATTCAGATTAGATCTAAGGAAGAAATTTTTTACTATGAGGGTGGTGAAACACTGGAACAGGTTGCCCAGGGAAGTTGTGGATGCCCCATCCCTGGAAGTGTTCAAGGCCAGGCTGGATGTGGCCTTGAGCAACCTGCTCTAGTGGGAGGTGTCCCTGCCCATGGCAGGGGGGTTGGAACTCTATGATCTTTGAGGTCCCTTCCAACCCTAACCATTCTATGATTCTAAGGTGTTGGTAAAATTCCCAATTCTGCCCTTGGGTCGTGGGGCATCCTTGGGCAGCTCATGTTCCCACTGCGCTTCGCTCCATGTGAATTTTCTCTGCTCTTCTGCCCTCTGCACTCAGATTTCTCTCTCTTCTTAGATGTTTGTGCAGTTCATGAGGAGGTTACTACAAAACTCTTACGTTTCACTCTACGAACTTAACCCCAGTAGGTTCAAAGAAAACAAAATAAAATGTGCTCCAACAAAAAATGGCTGGAGTGGGTGGATCAGAGAAGCTGATGAACAAGCCATGGTAAAACTGGGGAAACCATGGACATTGAGCCTTAAGACACTTGCTTTGGGTGAACACTTTCTTTGGTCGTTGTGGCAGTCTGATGATCTGTAGCTCTGTGGTTTGAAGGGAACTGAGTGGTGGTGGGAGGATTTATTGCTGTCCTGCAGGAAGCAGGAATTCAGTCTGCACTGGCTCGCTTTCAATTGGCTTTAGTGCCCTTTTACAGTTACATATTACTGCTTCTGTAATTAAAGGGTTTCACAGAAACAACAGAGGAAAAAAAAAAACAGATTTCTAGATTTCTCCAACATTAATTCAAGTCCAATGTGTCATTAAATTCACTGAAAATAAATCTTTCATGTGAGCTTGTTCCACTGTAAATATACTGTCTAAGCCTTCAGATTTTATTTTTTTTAAATCCCTAATAAGTCACCACATAGGAGTAGAGGATTAGTCCAGACAGACTAACCCATATCCACAAGGGAGAATTCCTTCCCATGCAGTGAATTTTTTTTTGCATTTGAAAAGGGATAAATCTCTCTTTTTTTTTTTTTTTTTTTTTTAGCACGTTGTTCTTAATGTGCAAATGCTCATCCTCTGATAGTGCTAAGTATAGAAGCAGAGTAACACGTCCAAGTCAAACCCCGTGGCTGTAAGAAGAGCTTAAGAATAGTTTTTACTGCCTAGAACCACATCACCTTGCGTTATCAGCTCTTCTGCTTGCGTAAGGCTGGTGCTTTGGTGGGAATGCCAAGAGGTAGGAATTGATACTGGATGCCTAATTGGAAATACTCTTCTTGCTGCCACGAGCCAACACTGCCACATACTTATGGGAGCCTCCCAGCCCAGCGTGCCATCTTTTAGACAGATTGAAAACTGCAAGCCCAAGTCTCTCAAGCTACCTTTGCATTTTTTATAAGGCAAAGCATTGACCGGTCCAGCCCAAGTGACTTTATGACCCTCCCAAGCGCTTGACTCCCTGTGCTAAATTTGTCCCATCACATAGGGCCTGGGTGTTGAACGCAAATGCATGTGTCCTGCTGATGTCCCCAAGGGACTCCTGCAGCCGGTGCCCTAAATAGCTGCATTTCCACCGTGTATGAAATGGCATCCAGGGCTGTAGTGAGGATATGGGCATGAGGAAGGTGTGAAGGATGGGGGAAGGTACACTGGAGTCTGCTGGTGGTTGCTGCTGCCCAGGAGGAAAGCAGGTGGTGGACTCCTGGGGCAGCTGTCAGGACTCTGAGGTAGAGATCTGGTCCTTCATGCTTGAGTGAGAGAAAGCTAAATTAATTGCTTATAAATAGATTGCTTGGATGCTCACAGCAGAAAGCTATCTAAATTAACAAGAGAAAATCATACCAGAAATATTAAAAATGGGAAAATTGAAACGGCTGCTGTCTGTAGCTTCTGTTCCAGCTCCTGGTTTTGTCTCCTCGCTCCCTCCTCCTCACGTGTGCTGGTTTCCTTGGAGACGCTGCCGCTTAGTTTCCCTCTCTAATAGTGACACTGTTTGACGTTAATCTTTCAAAAAGGCATTCCCACCCTAATGTGACAATCTGGGTGCAGTTTTTGGAGGCAGATACTTGTCACAAGGCATCCAAATCCAGCATCTGATGGCCCAGCCCTGGCTGTGGATGGGTCAGTCTCTTCCCAGATCTGCAGCAGATGCTCTGTGTGGGCAATGAAGCTGTGCCCTAGTTTCTCCATCTGTTAATGGCAGTAATAATTGTTACACAACTGGGGTGTCGGGTTCATTTAATTAATATTTATGAAGGAACATGAGATCCTTTCACAGGCGATGCTATAGAGATATTGTTAATTATGAATGGTTATATATTTCTATCTCTTCCTGAGTGCACAGGAGACTTGGACATATTGTTTAAGCACCCACATTTCACACTCCTTCAGTATTGAAGCTTATTGGGCCCATAATATATCTCTTCATTTCCCTAAAAATACTTTGAATTTAACTGCTATTGATTTCAGCAGGAGCAAAGAATATAGGCTTAGCATCCACTTCTATTTGTATTAATAATATTGCCTAAATCATCAATACTTTTGTATAACTTCATTAGGTAATATTTTTCATGGGTTTTTTTTTTTAGACCAATTACTTATTTTAAATAAAATAAATGTACAAATTCAGGCCAATTCTAAGTCTAAACCTTTCAAGAAAGGGGAGGGGAGGCAGCAATCAGGCACATCCTTCCACCTATGCCTTCTTTAAACTACACAGCAGAGCCCCCGATGTTCTGAGGGATTAATGTGAGCTGCCTCAATTTTATTGCTGAAAACTGGACATTCATAAACCAAATCTAATAAGCATAAAGATGGATTGAAAACAGATCTGTGAGTAGCAGCTCTTGATTTAGTGTCTGCACATGCCATGCTCATTGGGTACAGCCACTGCACTACTTGTCCTCCCCAATAACAACAAAAAAAGACAGTGCTTGATGGAAGCATTTTAATGGTGCTTATTACAGGTGATTTCTTTGCTATTCTCTGCATGTTCTTCCCCCCCTCAGGAGCATAATTAAGCACAGACTTGATGTAAGTCACATACTTGTTTCCTCAAAAAGAGAAAAACTACCTGTTTTCCTTCCAAAAGAAAAGATGGCAGCAGCCTTGGCTTGCTAGAGGACACACACTTCACCTGTCCTGAGCCTGAAGGACATGTACCCTAGCAGAGAGGAAGGACCTGTCCCAATTCCAGTTGGTTACGCACTCGGGGCAGTGCAGGGATGTGGTTTTCTATCTACACAGCTCATGGCAACACTTCCACTGAATCATTTCTCATCAGCCACCAACAGCTCTGCAATTCCCAGCCCTCCAGGCGAAGCACGCAGGTTACAACGGCAGATAAGGCAGGAACCCAGGGACACTAGAGGGAAAGAAAAGCTTTGTACTGAGATGGAAATAGTATTTTATCACTTTTCAGGGCATTTGTTTTAGACCAGGTTTACACTGGAAACAGAGTGGTTTAATAATGGGTGGGTGTTTTTATTTCTAGCAAAAACCCTGATGTAGACGCAATTACACCAGGAAAAAGTATTTTGACAATAAGCCTTATTTTGCTTGCTGAAACTATGTGTAACTAGCTTGGAAAATAAGCTCCTTAATTCATTGAACCTCTATTTACAGTGGATGGAGAGAGACAGCTTGTAGGGACATGCCAGCAAGTCTTCTCTAGTGCAGACAAGGCTCTGTAAAGCTGCATTTTTATTTCTATATATCTGCAGAATTGAAAATCGGGGCAGTGCTTCTAAAGCCAAGCGTTTTGTCCCTGGGGTATTGAATAGAAGGCAAATCTTTGGCATCAGGAGGCTCTGTGTTTGTTTTGGGAAGGAGAGCTGGCAAGGATCCCAACGCTCACTCTGAACATCTGAGGAAAAGGCTGGCTGGAAAGAATTATGTCGTGACGCAGACAGGGGGAAGCCAGGATAGAGATTCCTACCTTAACTCGTTCTGGCATGGAAAAAATAATTGTGAAATGTTAACACCGCATCCTTGAGACACATATTTACAAAACATGCTGGTGTTTAAGAGTTCCTTGGGAGGATGGAGGGTTTTACCAATTCGTTGTGGTAGAGGCTAGAGAACTGCTGGGATGAGTGGGAGCTTTAAGCCGTAACTGGAGGAGAAGATATGGCTCATCATTGTCAAGTCTGTGTGCTTTTTGCAACTGTCTTGGCAGGTTTATTTGGCTTGGGAGGACACATGCTGCACTCCTCTTATTACTTCTGTAGAGATGAAGGGACAAAGGACCCTTTTTCTTTCCCCCCAACTAACTTCGTCTCACCAGCATCGCAAGGTGGCAGATCCTGGGGATTCCCTCCTCTTGTGATTTTGCATTCTCAGTATTACAGAAGTCCAGCTGCCTCTTGGTGTGACAGTTAAACTGCCCTTAGGAGGTTGTAAGATACGATCTCCGCCTGGATAATGGGAAACAGCTCTGCAGACAGACTCGCCACTCTTCCCCTTTTGCAAACAGAAAATGTTTTGCCTGTTTCATCTGCTTAAGGTGCGTGTGTGGTTTTATTCTGCTGCCTGTTTACTCTGCTGGGCACGCAGCAGAGGAGAGGATGCCCCAGCCACAGGGGGGGCTGAACGGTGCCTGTTAAAGCTTCCCCCCAAAAGTTACGGCAGCCTGTCCCCCCGGGCAGAGCTTCAAAGCACGGTGATGCTGTAGGGCCACCGTTTCCTGTTTTGTTTAACAGCTGCTTGGGAGGAGGCGGTTGTGACCCCAGGTCCTCTCTGCTGGGAAGCACACAGGGTAACCTGGAGTTCCAGGCACTAGAGAAGCCAGAGCATTCCCATTTTTTTGGAGTAGATATCAAGGCATACTTACCAGATAAAAAGGACGAAAGGAAAATGGCTTAAGGCCAGGCCGTGCCCTCGTCACACAAGGGTGAAGCACCTCTCTCTTTGTTTCCACACTTAGCAAAGTCTTGCTCTTACCTGGACTGGACCTGGTCCAGTTTTGTTGCTATGGCTTGCTTTCCGGGCAGGTGTGCAGCAGCCCTCTCATGGGGTGCAGAGGACACCCTTAGATCTCCAGGTACTTCCCACATCGCACAGATGAGTGGAGTGGAGTGAAAGCTGGGTCTCAGCAGCCACCTCCACGTGCTTGGAGGCCAGACCCCTCAGGATGAGCACCCAGACCTCACTGGGGCTGCAGGAACGCCTGTCCTGAGCAGGGCTGGGTGGGATGTGCTGCCAGAGACACTGCTCAGAGCTGGAGCAGTGTGTGGTGATGCTGCAGGAGTGGGACTCCTCCCTGTCACCACATCCTCTTCTGCGCAGGGCTTGAAAGCATCCTCTTGGGTCAGGAGCATTTTACATCTCTTGTTTGATTCAAGTGCTGCCCCGTCAGATTAGCTCTGCTCCTACAGGACACCAGCTTTTCTGTCTTAATGGATAAACCTCTGCTGGCCAGATCACATCCATCTTGAACTTGCAGAATAACCCGCCAGAAGGCAACGAGGGCTCAGATAAGCTCTGAGTTCAAAGGGGCACTTTGGGCTTAAAACTCGCAGTGTGCCTGGTCGTGACTTTAACCTGGGGTGGGGACAGCAAGTGCCCAAGATGACTGGAGCAGGGCAAGGCTGCCAGACTTCAGAGAGAGAAATAGGTTTGTAGGTGCAGCCCTGGCTGCTGGCACGGCGCAGGCTCCTGCAAGGGGCATGTAGCAAAGTCAGAAAATGCTTTAATGTTTGGCCATGGATTTAAAAAATTGAAACAATCATAATGCATATTTCCTAATAAAAGATAATACAGAAAGAAAAGCAACTATACCAGCTTCTTTGGTTGTTATACCCATATTATGTATAATGCATGCATACACCTACACATGCAGAGACAAATGTCTTTGTGCATGTAATTACAGGTTGTTGTATGAAGATTGCAGGTGTTTCTATTTTAACCCTGTATTACAGCATCTTGAATTCAATGCCAAAGTCGCCCCAGCTTGATTCTCATTCTTCACTTCACCTTGGATTTCCTTCTTTCTCTTCTCCAGAAGCTCATGGGACAAGGCAGGTGATTCAACAGTCCATTGCATAAAGCAACCATTGTCCTAAGCATCATCTTTCCAAAAAGCACATGCTGGGATACAGGTTCTGCCCACCCTGTGGACTTTGCATCTCCCCACAAATCATTAGTCTTTCCATGCTCCAGTTTTTGGATTTGCAGGGACCAGATTCTGCTGCTTGGGTCTCAGGCATGAACCTGGACCAGCCCTGAATTCAGCGGGCTGCGCTCTGCTCTGCTTTTCCCTGCTGTGGGTGGGAGGTTACTCAAGGTAATTCAACAGGATTTCAGTGGAAATACCCAGGGGTGACGTGAGTGCAACTGCGATGCAGGAGAGAAGGTCCAAATTTGCATGGCTACAACCACGACAAATATTTGGCTGCCATGCTTCAGAGCCTGCGTCAAGACATGATTTGGCTGCTGGACGTGCTGCCTGAGCGTTTCTGCCACCCGTCTCTGGTTTCAGGTCGAGCAACTCTCGGGCAGTCGGTTTTCACACTCCCGTTGTTGCTCTTTGTACAACAACATGACCACTAATTGCTCCAGCTAATTAGCAGTTAAAAGACAGTCTCTTGGTCTTCAGACCAACCCGTGGATTTGAGGAAAGCGTTCCTGAGAAGCAAATGCAGTTACAGTTATGAACACCCTGAAACCATGTCGTTAGAGCGTGCACCTGGGAGACACAGCATTTCACTTGGTTTTCCTTTCAAGGGCCTCCAGCAATGTTTTTTCATGGTCATCAGTCAGGATGACTATGGACATTCACAGTGGACAGATGACATTTTTCAAGTGGAGATGGGATGAACGAAATCAAATATTTGTTTCAATTTGGACTAAAATAATTTGTTTAATCAGGCTGTCTTCCTCTGACGTCTGTCCATGAAATACAAAGTGGCGAGCAGCAGCGCTGGACTTCCCGCCTCAGTGCCCCCGACAGACTGTCCTGTTCAGCAGAGATTTCACTGAGTTCCCCCAAATATTTCAGATTTGGTCCAGTAACAAAAAGGGCTTCTTTGCTTCTTTTGAAGACTCTAGTATCCGGCAAAGCACCTCATTCTCTGAGTAGCTTTGCCCCGTCAGAACTGGGGTCCTACAGATATAACACCCCCAAACCTCCCAGTGCAGAGGGGACGTGAGATGCTACTGACAGGGCAGTGCTGGATGCTCCTTACCCAGCCAGGGCCAGCTGCTGGTAACAAGACCCTTGTTTGTGTTGACCAGAGATCTCATTTCTGGCAGACCCATACAATGACCTGTGCGTCACAAAAGGCAGACTTGTACACAACCTATAAATCATCAGGTCTTTTCTTTCATTACCTTTGCATATAAGGTAATAGCAGTCCTACTTTCTTTTGACAATGCAGTAATTTATCGTTCAAGAGTGGCTTAATGAAAACCCTGCTCTTCTTCTCACTGCAATTTGAGAATCAACATTACAAAGAAGTCCTTCCTTGACCTTTCCCTCTTGGCCACTCCTGGAAATTAGAGTGTCTTCATTTTAATGAGCTCAGAGGATTGGGGAGTTGCAAGAAAAAAAATCAGCTTCAAAAATACCTAGCTTCCTCTTGCGAATATGTCAGGACATGTTTTTAGATACAGAGCTTTCTTACCTGAATAGGCTTGTGCTCTCCTTATTCTGTGACTTCTCCAGCTGAGCTATTTCTTGGCTCCAGCCTATGGCTTATGATGCAAGGCCATGTTTACTTTGCATGAGGTATGTTGCAACATATAGACCAGATCTTCAGCTGGTATAAATCACTCCAGTCTTTGCTCCCCTCTGCTTCTGCAGTCAAATATAGATGGCAAACCATGGGTGACTGGTCTCTGGGTATGTATATATACATACATATCTATGAACACATGCACGCAGCTTTGCAATATATATAAAACTTTGCAAGGAGCGGTGTCTACAGTGACAACGCAATCCTACAAGCAAAATGGTAGAAAATAAGCACTAAATGGAAATGACAGTAGGAACAGAAAGAGGAGATGCTGATTCTGGGCTTTCCTCTTTCCCAAGGGTGGATGGAGGGTCCCTGGAGCAGCTCCGTTTCCTCCCCGTGGGTCCATTCCTTGGCCACACGGGACCAATGCGGAGGCACAGGGATGAGCCGTGGGTGATGCAGGGACAGAACCCAGCACTGGAAGTGCTGCTGGGCTCATGCTGCCTGGGACATGACTCCTACTTCAGGGCCAGGCAGCTGCTGCTCTTCTAGGAGTGATGGTCTGTAAATAAGTACCCACTGGCTGCAGGAGTTTGTAAAGGGAAACAAAATATTTGTCAGTGGTTGAAAAACTCAGTGGAATGGGTTTTCTCACCAAAAAGATTCTAAACTGGCCAGGCATCATTGCCTTTCAGGATTGAAAACTTTCCCTATTTTACCTGTTTTGTTGGGTGAGATGATTTCTTTCAGAACTAGTGTTACGGGGTCAATCATAGATTTCAAGCCCAAGCTCATGGCTATGGAAATATTCCTTCTCTCTTTTACCAAACTGAGTTCTTGATTAGAAATCCAGTCTGATTTCACAATCAGGGGAGTGGGGTGGTGTGAGAACCCCTCAGGTGGCTACCTCCAGAGGAAATTCACACCTTAGTTGGATTTTGGATCTTCCAAGAGAAAGCTGAAGGTGACAAGGCACTTCTTTTAGATGCTTAAAGGTCAGTGGGAAGAACGCAGGTTTGGTCTCTGCTGGTTTGGGTTTCTGGTCCCAGAGGTGGTGTGAGCACAGCTGTACAGAAGGCTCACGGTAGTTCCATGTCTTGGAAAATGTTTGCTGTGCATTTGTATAGGTTTGTATAAGAATTTGTGTAAGTTTGCATAATGTGTAAATAATAGTCTTTTGTAGTAATACACACACACACTATCTTGCTTACTTATTTATTAGGTAGCAAAGGCAGAAAGCTTGGAAAAGAACCATGTTTGCAAAGGGCTGGAATGACAAACATTTCCTTCGCACGTCAATGTTGTGCAGCGCGTAACGGAAGGCAATATAGAATTGAGAAGCTGCCTATCAATTCAATTTATTCTATCTTGTAATTTTTTTTTAATCATTGTCAAATACCCATGCAAAACAGTACAGCTCTATATTTATATTTGGAGTTTATTAGCAGAAATAGATGGTGAATAAAAAACCATACTGAAATATGGGAGAAGTATCAGTAAAGCTTTTCTTGCTGCTGCTTTTATCCAGTGTTAGTGCTGAGCACCCCCAAACCAGAACTGAACAGTTCAGCTACAAGGAGAGACAAGAAGGAAAAGACAGTGATTATTGTTTATGAAATCAGGGTAAAGCCTAGATGGAGAAGCTGTATGTAAACTTGGGCATCGCTATATGAAGGGATTAACGTGCATATATAGGATTCCCTTAGGCCTTAAATCACAACAGGAGTCTCGCAGTGATGCTACACGAGGATGGGATTTCTCTGCACAGAGCAGGACCTGCCATTAGCCAACGGGTTCTTTGATTAAGGACTTTGATTAAGGATTGCTTTAGCCTACACTGGTTTTAGCCTGTTTCTAATAACAAAAGAAAAGAGCGTCACTACCTCCCCTGCAGGGCAGCAGAAGACAGGGCTCACTCCTTCAGTGCTGCCTGAAGTCTCAGCATAAGAAAAGTAACTGCAATTTCCTTGATCATGTCAAAAGAACTTTGCCGTAGGTGACTGTTTCTGACTGTGGCCTTTCTGGGGATCTGGGTGTTATTTTTCCAAGTGGGATGGTTAATAGATACCAGCTTTGCCACTATGAAATGAGGCAAACAGCTGCAGTTTTCACAGTCAGGTAGCACGGTCACCCCTGAGCAGGGATCCTGTGTTACGCTCACCTGGCTGTGGCGCAGTAAAAATTATACACGCCTCGTCTCCCCGGGGATTTTACAGCTATGGAGCTGAGGCACATCAATTATCCTGCCGTCAAAACAAACCATTCTCCTGTGCTGAGGACAAAGCCGCTGCTCGGAGCTGGCCTCAGGAGCTTGAATAACAGGGGCTACGTGAGGTCAGGGCTGGAGGTGAGCTGGCCCAGCTCCCCGGGACAGGCACGCAGAGTGGCTGCCCACATTCCCACGTGCTGAGCTCAAGCTCAGGCTACGGCCCCTGCTCTCATGCCCATTTTTGACAACAAAAAGGAACAGCTTCGCCACCTCCTCCGGGTGACCATTGGAGGAAGGATGGACATCGTCCCGTTCCCCACCAAGCTGGGAACTCTCTCCAGCGTGCAAAAATGTCCAGCTGGCGTAGACACACCACAGCCCACACTGCCACCAGCCCTTTTTCGGCAGCTGGGTGTACAGTGTTTGTGTGGGGGACAGAGTGTGTGATGATGGGCTGGGATGCAGCCCCACATGGGCTGATCAATCCTTCACGGGTGCTAACACTGAAGATGAGCAGAGCTGGTGTCTTCATGCTGCTGTTCTCCATCCCTCTTCCATCAAACCCTAGTGGCAGGGGGTAAACTGGGACCCAAAAAGAGAGTCTGAATGATTTGTGTTTTTACATTTAAATCTGTGCTGCCAACCAGCCAGAATAAATGTCCAGGGAGCAGCCCAACCTTACACTGTCTGTGCTGGAGGCACAGCTCTCGAGCCTGGCTGAGCATCTGCCCCTCGAGCTGAGCAGAACGGCTGGTTCCTTCCTGTCCTGCTGTGTTTGGTGTTGAGCACAGGGCTGCTTTTGGCAGCAGACACGTTTATCACCTGCAGCAAAGTTTAAAGGAGACCCAACCTTTTTGGCAGCTTTTTATTGCAGGGAGGGGAAAGGGTTCATGTGAACTGGATTTGTGAAGGCGGTTGCACAAATATTTGTTCCCTGCTCCTTAGCAGCAAAGGGATGAGCACAAACAACATCTCCATTTAAGGTCCCACTCACTTGTTACAAAAGACTTGATCCAATTTGGGTTTTGTTACGGACTCCAGCTCGTTTTACGGGTTATGTAGCTCAGCCCTCACTGAGCACTGAGACAGGGCTCCGGACAGAGCGATGCTGCAATGATGGAAATCTTCCTGCACAGGGAAGAGCTTTGGTCTGGGTAGTGGCTGTAAAAAGAGCGCCTTTGGGATCCGCAGTCCCTAGTACAATTCCTTCTACATCAAGTTATCACAAGCATCTATCTGCACCCCAGGATCTAGCCACGAGCATCCAAGCACCGGCGTAGCCAGTGCAGGTGGTTATTTACCCAATGAGACTTGGCTGCTCCAGGCAGTTCCCTCCCCTGCAGTCACTGCATCAGAAGATACTGTTCCTACTATAGGGGAATAAAATTTTCTAAAGACAAAAAAATTCACAGGAAGAATTTTAGCGTGCAGATTCAGTGCACAAGTCAGGTCAGGACTGCTCTGCAAATGACTCAGGATCAGATTCTCAAGACTGCAGTTTATAAAACCTTTCCCTCCCAGTTTGAATTAAACCTTAGGCCATATACTGAAAAGTAAAGAGAAAATGAAATACTGAATAGCTGCTCCCAAAGCAAATGTAGTGTGTGTGCATGGTATCCAGTGTGTGATTTCTCCTACAGGAAAAATACTGTTTGATTATGGCATTAAATACTGTGCCATATTAGACATATACAGAAAGACTACTATAGAGTTGACTTCAATTCCGTTGCTTCCTAATGTTAAGGCTTTTGATTTTGCAACTTTAGTACTATTCTTTTATGTTGTAGGCAGGGAGATGTTGTGCTTAAAAATGTTCATTTTTAAACCATCCTTTGTGTGGTGGAGCATTGGCCTCTGCTGTGTCTGTAGGAAAACGGGAATAAAAATAACAGTTTCAACAAACTGTCTTGATTCCAAAATCAAAAACATTTAGCCTTAATTTCCTCTACTGATTTCATATCAGACTTGCATCATCTGTAATTTGATATTAGTATTTCTGAAGTTTAAGTACAGGAACATTTCTGGCAGTTGTTTTTAGTAAGTTCCCCGTTAATGTCTACTTAACTGGAGACAGAAAGAATCAAGCACACATTTAATTATGGAGATGCCTGCATGATACCATAGAATCTCAAACAAAACAGAAACAATCTTTGAATATGAATAATCTAGAGATTTAAAAGTATCAGTCATCTTTAAATAGCAATATATTGATGACTAAAAGCAGCACTAACTGTGTTGCACTCTACAGCCTGTAGTTTAACCGCCATTTATTTCAACCCTCTGCGTGGCAGACATGCCCTAAGGGGGAGGCAGAGTGTACCCCTCGTTTGGGTGGCATTAACCCATCCACAGGTTGGGCCTCTGCTCCCCAAAACTCTAGAACAAGAGGGGAGTGACCAGCTCCTCCAGAGTGTCACCTCTCTTCTGCTGAGGGGCATCTTGCCTCAAAGGAAATTCCTTCCTTCTTGTCTCGAAGGGCACTAAAGATCTTTTAAGTACTATACATCAGTTCAAACATACCCCATACAGCTCTACTGCCAAAACATGGGGATTTGGATTTCCACTGAAAAGCTGAAATGTGCCTCTAGAAAATTCTGAGAAAAGCTTTTGTCATTTTCACTGAAACCTCCACAGAGGTTTCCAGTGACGAGGGAACGAATAGCTTTGGTGTTCTTCTCTACAATTTAAAAAGCTAGTATTTAAGTAAAATACTACTACAAGAGTCCAGTAAAATTATAAAGAATTGGTAGCAATTCAGAAACCAACATTCCTATTTCTATTAGATGTGAGGCTGTTTGAAATGGGTCGTGTACAGTGGATAACAGCACTGCGGGGCGCAGTGGCCGGCGAGGGGCCAGCTGAGGGCACAGGCAGATGCCACTGTGGTGGTTCACTGTGTGACACACACCCCTGGCCACACGGTGGGCGAGCTGCAGTGTGTCTTCTTCCCCATCCCTGCACTCATGCCGGGGCTGTATCTCACCCTGTCATTTATAAAATTGATCCCATTCAAACCAAAGAGAATGGAGGAGAGTGGTGTGACCTCAGCCAGGAGGAACGGTCCAAGCACAGCGCAGGAATTCCTGGGCTTTGATCTGCTGCCAGCACCGCGTCCCGGCCACTGGGGAAGCTACTGAGGAAACAGATTTTGAAAGCGTGGTTCCATTCCCAAAAATGTGGCCTTGCAATTTTGCATCCACAAGCTGCAGATCAGAAGCTTGTTACTTTGAGTGCAGCAGCACAAGGCAAGCCCCGGTGAGGATTCCCATAAGCAGCTCAGAAGGAACAACCCCAGTGAGGGAACAGTTTCTGAAAAGCCATGCTCTATACATACAGAAATCTCTATTTCAGCTTCTCTTCATCAGGGACATCGCGTATTTCTTGATTTTGTAAAGCAAATTTATTATCTCCTTGTACATATTGCTATATGAGCTTCAAGACCCAGGAATCTGGAAGATAGCAATCTGCTCTCTGAGGGTCCAATCTTGATAAACAGCTTGAGAGGCTCCTGTGCCCCTCTGGATTGTTGTTTATCCACTCACAGTCCAACGGGCTCCTAAAAACCTCCCAATTATTAGGCTTCTTTCCCTCCAGGCCTTCCAGCAGTTACGTGATGGATCAGTGTCTCATCAGTGTAAATCCAATCCCTTGGTTACATCACTGGAACGGTGTAGACTTTCATCCACCACAACAGGAAGAGAAGTCAGGTCAGAGTCTGTCTGAAGACTTATCCCTTCCACCAAAGATAACACAATTTATCTCAAGGGCGGGGTGAAAATTAACTGGATGCTGGAGGCAAGGCCTCACAAAGGTTGCCAATAGCAGTAACGTTCATTTTGCAATCACTGTTTGCCAGCAAATAGACAAATTTGCACTGGAATCAAACCTCTTGATGCAACTGTCTCTTGCAAGTCCTCTAACCTCTCAGCAACTTGGCCTGTCCGCCAGTAATGAAATAGTGCATACCAAGAGTTTCCTGTCATCCAGAAGGGACATTGTGAAACTGAACTCCCTTTACTCTTTGTAACTTACAACAACCAAGAGAAAGCGCATTTGGATTTTTGTCCTTGAATACCTTAAGTTATTTCTGCAGAAACACTGAAGTCTCTCAACATACCAGGGAATTTGCAAGTTAGACAATCATCCGGCTCTTCTCCCTGCCAGCCCCTCCGCCCCCTCTTTCCAAGGCTAACAAGAGTTATTTAGATTGGGAGATATGGTAAGGACAGTGTGTCCGATGTTTGTTGGGAGTTATATTTGTAAACATTTGCAAACAATACAGAAAAACAGATTCCTATTTTATAAGTCTGTTTACAAACCCTAGAAGACCTGAGATAATGCTGTACGTTGCAGTATAGATTGTTTTCTCCCTTTCCAAATGTATTTAAGGCACCTAAAAAACAAACCTAACAAGCTGTCAGCGAGATGCTTTGTGAGGAAGCCCCACACGTCGCTGGCAGGAAGGGCAGAGCGAGTTCACAGGCTGCCTGGCTCCTGGGCTCCAGCAGCCCCCGCACAAGCTGGTGCTCTGTGACCCACACAGGGCAGTCGGGCACCTCTTCAATTCAACTGACTTCCACTCAGCTGATCTCTATCTCCTATATTTGTTTTGGTTTTGTTGGGGTTTTTTTAAACTATTGAGAAAACTAGGTACCATTTTAATCTAAAAGACAATCATAAAAAATAATACGATTCAAGCAGGCTTACCTTAAAAAGCTCAAAATGAGAGACTATCCAACCAGAGTAAAATTTCAACCATTTAACCTAACCACTGACAAGAAATCAATTTGTTTTCTTTTGCTAAATATGTTTAAGATCTCTAAGCAGTCCAAATGGGATGTGGAAATCATTTCCTCTCAGATGACAAACGATGGGCTACATTCCACCCTCTCTGTTCTCTTTAGGCTTGACCTAGAGCTGATAGGAAACAATGAGAGTCTTTCCGTTAACTTAAATGGATTTTATGTCAGACCCATTAAGTACCAGCTTATTTCACTTCATTGATTGTGATGTCAAAAACGAGGTATTAAGAGTGATTATGGATGGCAGAGACACGTTCACAGAGCAAAAGCCCAGGGCTGTGAAGAAAAAAGGAGGGTAAAAGTTTTTGCATGTCAATGTTATAAACATCGATTAAAGATGGTCTGCTTTGCCTGTGGAAAGGGATTTAAATGTGGAACTGGTTTCCTCTGGCTTTGGTATAAGCGTGAACATTTCTCTTTTACTTTTGAAAAGGCAAAAATTTGTGGATATACAAAATATTTGAGCCAAAGAGAAATAGTTTGTTCTGCATGGGTAACACATCACTAAAAAATTCCTCAAAAGCCCTCACTTCTGGAGGCTGAGTGTGGATGCCCAAATCCAACATTTGCAAGAGGGCAATTAATGTTCTTTTTCCCCCAAAAAGAGTGGGGTGCAGCTGGTGGTGCTGCTCATCTTTGCAGGCCACAATAATAAGACCCAATCGGTGCAACTGGAAGATCAGGTGGGATACACCACATCCTAGGATCTACTGACATTGAAAGTATATATTGTTACTATACAGTTAGAGTGATTCTTTATTCTCTATTGTAGACTTCCTAAAGGCAGGCTCTAACACAGAATCTCATTACTCTATTATCCCTTTGGTTTAAGAAACTGAACTGTGATTGTTCAGGGGTTCTTAACAGTACAGTCCAAACTAAACCTGAAGACAATGGCAGCTACTCAGCTCCCACGTCAGGTTGTCCCGATTTGGTCTTTTGTATAAAATTATCTTTATGAGTGAATTTTACCTTTATATTGCCTTTTAATAAATTCCTATTTGCCTGTTAGTTTAAATTACATACTGATTTCTGTTGGAGGAACTGAGAGTTATTCCAAGGGCTATGGGCCACTCAGCCATAACCAGCAAGTGAAAATCCCTGATCATTATGGTACAATTACTAAAAGCCAAAACCCCTGACAATTGTTATTTCTAAGCAAGCCTTTATGACTAAAGCTTCCCAAAGGAAACACTACAGAATCAATATCTGAAAGCAGGATATTTCTGTATTTTTTGAAGTAAAAGTTCTCTGCAGTCATTAACAGACTTGATTCATCTGATGACTCAGAATTTGTGCAGCTGGTCCAAGGCCAGTTCGGAGACTTGAGAAGTGCTGCTCTTCTCTCCTTCTTCCCTAGAGACGTAATCTTGTCTCGGTTACACAAAGCACCTCCTGCCCTTGTGTCAACTTCTTCATCCAAGGAGAAGGCTGAATGTGTAACATGCAACAATAAGGAATTTGATTTTTCACTTCAACAGAAAGGTCTCTGTGTAACAAATAGTAACAGTGTGATCCTGCTAGAAAATGTTACTGATTGAAATGCACTGGAGGTACATCATGAATCCAGATGAACCCGAGTTTACTATTCAAAACAAGGAAAAAATATCAGTGTTCTTGAAACAGTCTCAACAACTGGTATATCAGAAGATGTGCTTCTAGAATCAACTACACCATGGGATCTTAGCAACTTGCAAAAAAAGACCTTTTCATATTTTCCTTTGTTTGAAAATATAGATTAATATCAAGTTTGATTTTCTTTGGTTTTCTCAATATGCATTTTGAAAACTATATAATTTTGTTTACTACAAGACTTGCAATACATGGCAGGACTATTATTTGATACACAGACCAACAACTGCAAAATGTTTCTCCATTATTTTCCTAAGGATGCAATTAAACTTCATTAGTCACATAGATAATCAAATTATAATTTCGTGTTTGTCTCTTGTTTAGGAGCTCAACTCTCATTGATTTGAAGACCCTAAATCAGTGAACAACCAACATACAGTCTCTCTGAATTTTGGTTTAAGTTTTCTAAACAATTGGAATTACATTTTCTATGACATGTTTAGCTTATATTTTTATTATAAAATTCCAGACTCACACCAAATTTTAAAATGTTAATAATTCAGCAATTGCTTTCAAATGTCTTCAATGTCTCAGTTCACAGATTACTTAAATAGTCAAATAATTTTAAAACATCACTCTCTTCTGAGAGTTCATAGGTGCACTACTCATTTCCCATTAATTGCTGTCATATTAAAGATTCCTATCAACTTGAAGTGCTTTTGTATTATTCCCCAAGATCTTGTGGGTTTGCAGCCATGAAAAATACACTTTTCTCAGAAATACTGACAAAAGAGAAACCTTCAGCAGAATTTGTAATTTCATTACTAGCCTAATCTAATCAAATACAAGGCACATCGCCCTAAAATCACTTGTTTTACCTGCAGTAGGTCTTCTCTATTACACGAGTAGGTAAGGCTGTAATCTCATTTCAGGTTTAATGCTGGCAGCAAGAGCGGTGTAACATCAGGTAAAAGTTTATGTTTCAACATTTCCACTGCAAGTGGCTGTATATGCCAAGGAGCCAGCCCTTCTTAGATACCTGTGTCACCCTGGAAAAGTTGTCCAGGCCAGAACTAATTCCATTAGTGTTTGGAAAGCTATTTATAAGCCTGTCTTCAGTGGGATGACCTTATTAATTAGATTGGGGGAAGGCTGCGGGAGGGAGAGGCGCCTATTTCACAAGACCATTGACATGCATTTCAGTAAGAGACACTTCTTCTTCACACTATGCTCAGAAGAGACTGTTAGATAAAGCAGAAATCTGGGTCAGTTTGCAGCAAGGGAAAATACCAGAGTGAGCTACATCCATGCTGCCTGCAGGACCCTTGTCCTGGTTCAGACCCAGAGCATAACTTTCCATGGGGTACCTCTGCTGCCATGTGTCCTCGGACACACTAGGAAAGTCTGAACCCTTCTCTGAAGGGCTCAGGGTCGATCTGCCCATTTGATCTGTACAGCAGAGACATGTTTGAGAACATGCCAAGGGAGAGCACAACCTTAAGCTTTCCCCCAGTGCTCCAGAGCATCCCACAGCTCACACTTAATCTTCATCTTGGGCTCACCTGAGACCTATTGCTGTCCTGGTCTTACAGTCCATCTTATTGCAGAACTGATTTCCATATTAGAAATTTGAAGAAGAAAATTGCATCAGTAAGTTATATTTTACCAGACAAGAAGATCATTTTTAGTATGTATTTCTACCATAGCTACACATGCACGAAGCAGTCAGTTATAACCATATCTTCTTCAGAATTTGTTCTCTAAATATAAGGAAGGGAAAGTGATTTACCTCTAAAGCTTCTAAATCAAGCCTTAGTGAAAACATAACCTCCCTCCATTATCACGTGCACCCCTAAGAGAGGAAGGTTAGACCCTCATAAGCTGTTTGTTAGGAAGTCAAAAGAAGGCAGAAGGGTATTCTTCTCCACCCTTATTTACCAGAAATGCCTGATTTATCCTCCTGCGTAGACTGGGAGTGGAGAGGAGTTTCACCTGTCAGACTTGTTTCCCATGCCTCATTAAGGCCGTGCTCTCAGCTTGCCTCCCTGCTGCATTAACTTGGCCAAGAGCTTCCTGAGCTGCGGCGCTGCCCGGCTGCCTCCACAGTCAGCCTGTCACCACTGGCAACTCCGAAAAGTAAGTACCTGGGAACATTAGTAGTGTCTTGTCACCAATACATCCGTTTTGGCAACTGTGGAGCCTCTTACGAATGTTTGCTTCTCTCTTATCTATTTAACAAATCAGGACACTAGTTATTGTGCGGGCTTATAATGAGAACTTGTCTGTGCCAAGTGGCTAGAAGAAACTCAGCTTTTGTGTGAGATGTTTAGTTTTATTAGTCTGCTCTCCTGATAGAATTTCATTCATTGCCAACACCTCACGTGGCACTTAAATTTTAATCTTGGGTGGGGAAAAGGAAGCTTTCAGTAAGCCCTGCCTATTTGTTTGATAGATTTGCACAACCCAAGACAATTTTGCGTGTCCCTATTTGCATAATCCTATGAAACCATTTTATGGCTGGTTCAGAAATTACGTATGTCTGTGTGTTTCAATTTAATGCTTGTAAATAGTCCATGAGTACAAACTCCTCCGTCTCTAGACAAGTAGATAGTGCCTGTGAAGGACCAGCAGGAGATTCTGCATGGGTAAAATTTGACCTAGAAATAATAAGGGCAAACCACATCGCTCATGTACTCCTTCACTTCACTGCTGTGACTGTCAAGAATTGCAATTAGTAACTCATTTGCTATGCAAACACCTTGTATTAGGTGTCAAATGGATGTCTATTAAGCATCAAACAGGGATTGCCTAGTCCATTTTGGACAATCCATTTCACAAACACCTTACAGCTCTGATTAGAACTAAATTCTCTTCACCCAATGAAAAAATAATAGGTTAAATTTCTTATTAATGAGCCCTTGGCTGTTCATTTGCAATATATTGCTCCTACTTGCAAAGGCACTACACAAGAGTGCCCCACAGCAGGGATGCATTCAGAAAGGAATGTTCTCCCATCTTCTTGTAACACTGACTCATCTATTAAAATACATTTCTGGCTGAGCTCACTATGACATACTTCTAATATTAAGAACTTTTTTTTTAATCAAATGGGCATTGGGTATTTGAAGGTTTTTTTTTCTTTCATACATTTTAAGTAAGAGTAATCAAACTAATAAGATTTTTCTTCCTTCATTTTCTATGTTTAGTGCCAATGCTTAATGCCAATTGTTAGGATTTAGATTCAATAGTTACTTGGCCCATAATATGGGGTTTCTTTTGTGAATTTTTTAAGGCATTCCGATTCATTAGATCATAAAAAGCAATTACGGAGATGAGTTCAACAAGAGTCACTGGTACTAAACACAGGTTATTGGTCAGGACTGCTTCAACAATATCTATGCTGAGTCTCCTTAAGAGACAGAGACATTCAGTTCAAAATTTTCCAGTCTCATCACTGCTGTCCTGATGGTTGGTGGTCTTCTTAACCTGGTCCACTTGGTCAAGCTTCAGGATTTGAATGTTCTTATTTTCATTCAAAATAAACCAGTTTGAAACAGTGATATTTTAAACTCTATCTTGAATCTGCAAATCTTTGATGCTCCAGCAACAGGAAGCTACACTCACTGTTGTTTTAAAGATCTCACAATTTGTGAGATCTGTGACCACAGAACAAAGAGGAGAAAACAGGCTTTGAAAACTGTGAGGAAAAATACTCTCTGCGACACATTTGCTGGTAGAGACTAGATAGAAGAGACAGGAAAAAGAGTCAAAGAGGAGCAGAGGGAGTCAAAGAAGATGGAGACAAAATGCAATGCCTCTGTGCACCCTTTGAAGGTCTCAGCAGATTCATTTTACAGGGGTCAGTCCAGTTTTTCACCAGAACCACAAAGCAGCCAGCCTTCCCATCACGGTGTCCATAATGTCACACATTCCTGAACATTTTTACAGCCTGAAAGAGTGAATTATTGGGGCAGCCACAGAGGAATGCCAGGATGTGGTACTGAGCAGGAAGGTAGCTGCGCCACCACAAGCCCTACCTCAAAATAAAGCCATGCTATTGGCACATTACTGAAGCTTCAGACATTCAAATGCAGCCGTGTGTGTGGCTGGGTCCTTCAGTGGTGTCCTCAAACTTTGCTCCTTTTGGATTAACAGATAACATAAGCAATATGAAACTTTATAAGCAGTGATACTATTAAATCAGATGACAGATTGTACCAACTTATTAACAGTGATACCTTGCTGAGATCAATGGAAGCACTTCTCAGCAAACTAGCCTAGCTCAGCATTTCAGGAGCTCTCTTTTCCAGCAACAAGCTCTACCCTCCCCTTTGAGCAAGCTGAGTAACTGGCTGGCTGCAGTGGTCTCCTGGCCCAGCCCCAACCAGCCTTGCAGCAAATCCCTGTTGGAAGACCAACATCCACAAGTTGTACCAGAAGAGCTCATTCCATCCTGAAACCAGAGAAACCCAGGGGCAAGTCTTGCCATGGCAGTTTACAAAACTGTTACCACCTCATCGTTTCTCCCTCCTGGCATGAATGAGGAGTTAGTAAAAGAGACTGAGGGCCATGAAAAGTCAGATGTAGCCCGATAGCCAGCCAAGTCACGATGTTCACACTTCCTTCTGCTGCCTGTGGTGGAGGTGGTTAGCTGGCAGAGGTGACACGTTCGGCTGGGGAGGTGACTTACAAACCACGGCAGCAGCTGTCAGCAGATCCCATCTGTCTCAGTCCTATCATAAAAGATGTTGGTGCCGGATATAGTTTATTTGTCTAAACCGGTGGTTTGCTTCGGTGTGCCTACACTAATCACTTTTGTTGAGGGCTGGAACCGTTCAAAATCCCATTGTAAACAAGATCTTAGATTAGGAGGCAGCTTGAATAGACCTTAATATTCGCCTAATTTGTACTTTGCACTATACAAAGTTAACACCCCATCCACCTTACAGGAACATGCTGGGTGAGGTCTCTTCACTTGCTTGGAAAAGTTTGGTTTGAGTCAATAAGATGGTTACGGCTTACAGCTGGGGGCACTGGGAATACCGCTAGCCAGGTTATCACAAGCAGGCCAGCCACTGCAACCCTCATTTAGAGCAGTGTAAATTACTCCACGCGTAGCTCTATGCGACAGCAGAGCCACGGCTTTGCCAGAGCAGGGTTTTGCCCGCCAGGGCCTTGGCCAGGCTACGCCACATCCCCTGTGGAGGGGCTCTGTCAGCATCTACGATTTAAAAATTAGGCACCATGAAATGGCCGAGTCCCCATCTAACCTGCTTATTTGGGTGACTGTGTTGAGACAATGGCAACGCAACCACCATCTCCTGTTGCTCGGCCCATGCCGAACCGCGGCAATTCCTCGCAGGGCGGCGGGGGATGAGCTCAGCCCCAGGCCCTCGGGGAGCCCCCGCCATGGCCGCTGCGGCCCGCTCCTTCTTCTTGTTATTGTTTTCCAGGCCGAGCCTTGAAACCCGCCCCAGCCTGGGCCACCCCCGGCGCGACCCCAACGCCAGGCCGCGGCTCCCGGTCCCACCCCGAGTCTCCATCTCCCGGGGGAGAGGTGGCCACGGCGCCGGGGCAGCCTCCGCCACCGGCCTGCCCTCGCCCGAGGCGGGGGGCTCTCCAGCGCCAGGCCGCCACCCGCCCTGCGCCCTCCCGCCACTGCGGGGG
>NW_015090778.1:2744250-2768875 GCF_001431845.1 Calidris pugnax
GGGCCCGGACTCCGGCCCTCGCCGCCTCAGGAGCCGCTCGCAGCCTCCCGTCCCGACCCCCCGCCCGCCCCCCGGCCGGGGCAGGCGGCCCGGACCCATGCGGCGGCTCCAGGAGAGGTTCAGGAGGTGAGGCTGCCCCCTCCGCGGGTGGGGATTCCCCCCCTTTGTTGGCGGCGGGGCCGCGCCGCCCCACTCTCCCCGGCCGCCCTGAGGGATGGGAGCCCCTGGCCGCCGCCGAGCTCCCCTCACGGCCGGGTGGGCGCGGCGGAGCCCGGGGTTCTGTGAGGGCTGGGGCGGGGGTACCGGGGATTTCCTTGCCCCCCCGCCCGATCTCTCCTGTCGCCGCGGCTGAGGCGCCGGTCGCCACCCCCGGGGCCCGCGGCATCGCCGGTGCCGGGCGGGGAGAGCAGAGCTGTCCGGCCGGCGTGTGAGGAATGGGGAGGGTGGGGGGCTCTGCGTGTCTTTATTTATTTATTTTCCTTTTCTTCCCCTCCGTTAAATGGGTGAAGGTTCACGCATCCGGCCGTGTGTCACAGCCCCGACCTGTGGCTCCGGGCCGGGGGAGGCAGCGCCGGCTCCTCTCCCTGGTGCGGCTCCTTGGGGTCTCTCCGGGCGGGTTGGAGATGCTGCCCTTAACCCCCGGGGGATCGGTTGGTAACAACGCGATTGAGGTTATTGGGTAAACGCGTAAATATGTGGGCTTTAGGTACTTAATTGCTCAAAGTCCAGGTGTAAGGCCAGTAAGGAGGGATAGCCCATCTCCCAGGTAGAGGCAGTGCCTGCCATGGCTTCCCTCATCAGGTACGCCGCTGCAGGGCTGCTCTGCCCGCCTTTCACCAACTTCCTCAAGAAACCAAAACCCAAGTGTTAAAAGGGAAATAAAATTGAAAGAGAGCCGTAAGAGAGAAAAATACGAATGTGGTCAGACCTGGTTTCTGTAGCAGCCCACACCTCGGTTGCCGGGCTGTACCCTGCCCCTGAGCTCAGATGTGCTGCAGCACCTGATGTGACTTTTTTTTTGTTCCCTGCTCTGCACCTAAAATTTTGCCTTTCATATTTGACAGAAGGTTGAGGAGTCTTTTGGGAGGTCGGTGGGATGCACAGACACTTTTTTCTGTGACTAATCTATGTACGATATCACCATTGTTAATGGATTCTCAGAGTGTTGCAGGCTTCATTTTATCTATAGTGTCGTGCTCTAAGTACATGAGCCTTTACATAGCGTGTGATTTCAGTGATATTTCCAAATAAGAGCTCTGCTTCTGTACTAATCTGAATCATTTCTATGACTCAGTTGTTCAGCGATAGTAAAGATTATGTGAACAGTTACAAACCACAGCTAGATATTTTCTAATCCAGGAGGGAAGATGCCTTGTTCAGAGGAATATGGCTCTATTTTTAACTGAATGGATTGAATTAATGACAAGGAAATACCTGCCAATTTGGTCAAAGAAAGAAAGCTTTTTATAAACCTATTTGTTTCTCTTCAAAATCTTACCTAAATGGTCATAAGGAAAATGTAGTGCTGATCTATTTTGACCTGCTTGTGATTTTGTTTTGTTTTTCCTCTCAAAAATAAAGAGCCTAGATAACATAAAATTTTTCAGTATCTAAATATGTAGCCCCGTTTAACGTATGCTACTGCTGTTTCTGTGGAGTTATCCCCACCTTGTTGCTCTTTCTCCTATGCTGGTATTTGTGGCTTATTAGGTCTAAACAGCCTCTCCTGCTGCTGGTAAGCACAAGAAAAAAAAGACATGAAAAGGGATAACGTGCTTTTAAGCTGGTTAAAGGAAGTGTGAGGCCTTTTGAGCTGAATAAAGGAAATGCACTTCCTGAAAAGACTAAAAAAATCCAGATCTTTGAGGCTCTAATTTAGTCCTTGCTGTTTTTACTGACATTTTACTTTGTGGTTAAAACAATAATTCATTCAGCAGATGGGAATCAAGAATAAGGCGAGATTTGAAAAGCGCTTTTCTCTTCTGCAGTTTGGGATATAAGCTTGCTGTGACACCAGACAAATGCCGTAGAGATACATGCTATAGATTTGGGATTTATCATTTATTTTTCTAAGCTGGGTTTGCATGCAAAGACAAAGCATTAAGAACCCTTGGATTTTCCTCCTATTTTCTCCCCCAAATACTACAATCTCTTAATTCTGGAATCACTATGAAATGTACAGCATTACTCCTTGGAAATGAATAGGAACTTGAGATCAGGGCTCTCTCAAAGAGAACAGATCAGCCCATATGTTCAACATTTTAAATATTTGAAGTGTTTCAAAATCACAGCTCAAGTGGTGTAAAGGGAGGAGTATGAGTTTCTTCTCTCTTGCTTTAAATTGTCATAGGTCTTTCTCAGTACCCACCTTTCCACATATATTTGGAGTGTGCTCCCAAGAATGTTGTTTGCGTGCAGTGAAATTATGAAGCTTGGACTTCCTTGACCTCAAGTAGATCTTGAGCTTTAAGAATGCATTTAAATTGTGAAAATGAACTGAAGTCAGTTCGGTCTGAAAGCATTCTGCTCTCATGGCTGGCTGCAAGTACTTATTAGTCTGTTAATTTCAGAAATTTCACGTTCTGATATTGAATATTTTATATTGGAGGTCTTGGATTGTCTGTATCCTAAATGAAGAAATATTTATGCGTTCTTGTGAGATAATGCTGCATATCCCCTGATTAAATGGCTCGGGTTTCAGTAAAGCTGCTATTAAAGAATACATTAGAGATTTGTTAGAGAATCAAAAGGCTTCACTTAAAGATGTTTCCTGTAAATTGTAGTCCAGTTCAGTGGGACCTTATCAGTCTGTCCTGCCTTTGCTAATAACCTTAATGATTGTGTTAGAAAGCCTTTATTTAGGAGAAGACAGTATCTGAAAGGCGTATATCAAGTTTCCACTTTTATGAAGGTGAGATTATATTCCTCACAACTGTCTGTTTCAGAAGAGGCAAACTTGACCAGTAGACAGAAGGAATAACAATGTCCCTGTGTTGCAATATTCATGTGGCAGAAAACAAAAAGCATCCCTTGTTGGTGGTGCTGTGGGATTCAGCAGCTTTCTGTTCAACAGCCATGTTACTAACCATTTTTGTTGTTGTTTTAAGTTAAATAATCATAATTGAAGTATATGATTACAAAACATTTCAAGCTTTAAAAAAAAAAAGTGTGAAGTTTTCTGAAACCTGATGCTTGTGTGTTTTACCAACCTAAAGTTACCACAGATGAACGAATATTTGCATCATTCCTGTGCTGGCACAAAGAAAGGGGAAATAACCCAAGCCTTTGTGTAGATATAAAGAAATTAACAAAGCTGTCCTTTCTCTGTTGTTCTGTTTTACTGCTAATAAAACTGTCTTTAAATAAGAATAAGAGGTCCTAATAATAAATGGACTTTTCTGCAGTGTTTGTTCATAATGCTGTTTAAATTCTAACATTACCTCAGTCTCTGTTGTGACTGCTTTAGAAAGATCCACTGTCTTTTCTACTAAATAAAAGGAAAAAAATTAAAAAATAATCCTCTAGTGGATAATAGAACATCTCATTACCAGGCTACCTTCAATTATTTATAGTTTTTTTTAGATTATGATAACATCTTACATAGAAATCTGGAGCAACAGAAATAATAAAGTTAATACTGAGCTTATTCCTTTTGATTCCTTAGTTTTGGGTTGGTTTTTTTTAGCTTTTACTTCTTGTGAGAATTTCAAGGTACCACCGTGGCCTTTGGAGAAATGTAATAATGTGAAAGGTTCCCCATGACTCTGAATTTATGGAGTTGGGCAGGGGCAGTCTAATTCTGGTCACTCAACTGAGCCAACAGATGCTTTTATTTTTAAATATTTTCCTAACTTGGAAGCAACCAAGTAAACTGAATGTTCCATCTTTAGAGGATGCTGAGATGGTCTTCAGCAGCTGTTGAAAACCTGTACTCATCGGGCAACAAAATTGTTTTCCAAACATTCTGTGCACCTGTGCATATGGCTGCAATGTCATTATCCTCTTGGAGATGAGAGCAAGGTGTCATTTGTCACTGACAAAAGAATTGCCATTTTTTAATAATGTATTAAATCCCCTGGAATTATTCATTTGCTAACAATTGCTTTTACTCGGTGCCTGTGAATGAAATTCGCATTTTTCTTACCCTTTGTATTAGTAACAGTTTAAGCTGTTTTTTGAAATTGCCACAATTTGGAGAGAGATCATGACACTGTGTTATTTTATCAATGCTGTCAAATTTTTGTGTATCAGTTTAGAAGATCATAGTTTACAGATCACTTGATAAATCAGTCAAGAAAACCAGGTGTCTTTTATCTCAGAAATCTGGAACTGCTTACTCAAACTTTAATATTCTGGTTGGGCTTTTTTGGTTGGTTGGTTTTCCGTGGTTTGAGATGGGTCAGCATGTTATGGATGTCATAAAAATAGGACTGGTTTTGACTTAAACCAGGAGGGACATTGGAGAGGACCAAAGTTTGTTTAACAAGCTCTAACGAAGCTGCCCTCAGTTCTGAAAATACAGACATGTTCTGTATTTGTTGTGAGGCTGTTCCTGGCTTGTTGGATACCTGACTAATTGTCAATGCATAGTTTTATAATAGTCTGGAGTAAACTGGAATGCATTAGTGGAAGAGAATCACTTTTGTATGATAATAGGCTGCGCTGGGATAACATACGTGGTACTGTAGCTGGGGGAGTTCATAACTTTGATTTGACTGGTTACATATAAATGCATCCTGTCTTTTAGAGGTTTTTATACACAGATTTAAATTACGTAGTTTCATAGAAACAACTCAAGTGTTTGGTTTTTAAAACAGTTAAACGCAACATTTGTGTTGGCAAGTTCTTCCAAAACTGTCTCCAGTTTCATCGTATGTCATTTGGCCGGCAGGGACTGTGTTTGGTGTGATTGATTGATCGTTAGGTAACGTTTGAAAATTCTTAGAGAAAAAGGTGTGATGTCTGTGGTAAGCCTCTTGAAATTTTTCCTCTTTGGAGTTAACCATTAGAGTCTCCTTTCATCCCTGTGTGGCTTGGATCTTAGTTACAGACAGAAGATAGGATGAGTCTTCTAACGCTCCAAACACAAATATTGCTTGCTGTAGGAATTAAAAAGTCAACATTTGAGTTGTTTTATTCCGAGGTATTACAGAACCGGGATATTGCTGTAGCTTCAAGGATTTCTTAAAAAAAGAGTAACCCTTGGCAGCTATAATGAAATCTGTATTTCAGGAGTAATTTGAGTTCATATTATGTAATTTAAATAGGAAATAGGTCATTCCTCATCTGACTGAGCTGTTGGAAAAGAGGGGGTCTGACTTGTGTATGCAAAGCCTTGATTAAAGATACCATTTACTGTGACATGTGGTCAGAGAAATTTAATTATTTAACAGATGTTTCTGTTAAGAGAACTTACAATTTAAAAAAGTTACTTTTAATTTGTCTGTACTTAAAATTTTTATCATTACTAGGTTGTAGGTATTCCTTCATGACACTCCAAAAAGATGGTTTGTTAACATTCCTAAAAATACCTTGTAATTTTTCAACAGGTTCATGAACCACCCAGCTCCAGCAAACAGCCGCTACAAACCCACTTGCTATGAACATGCTGCTAACTGTTATACACATGCAGTAAGTACATTTTTTATTTTTTTTTTTAAAACCAGATGTTTCGGCAAATTTTTGTGGCTTTGGCTGGCTAAATGCTTACCTTTGCCCGAGTATATTCATATTTATAACCTCTCTGGTTTTCTTATATAAGCTTCAGCTATAACAGTCCAGAAAATGTAATGTTAATTAGATGGCTGGTAATCACTAGTCCTCGTTCTGAATCTCTGGGAGCTCCAGATGCTTCATAAGATTCCTTTTCACCAAAGTAAGCTAGGTGTCTTTAACTAGATGTTCTTCCATGATCTCAGACAAAGGATGACTACAGTAAAGTGAGTATAAGCCTATGCTAGTTAGTCTTGCAAGGCAGATTTCCCAGTGTCGTGCTGACATGATGTTGTGCAAATTGTCTAGTGTGAGTATAAGAAAGATTTATTCATGTTAGAAGCGGAAGGCTTCATAAGACTATCATGTGGGTATTAGCTAGAAGAGCTGGAACAGCTTGGCTATGATACTTAATATCTATGAATCTATTCTTCAAAAAATCTGCTATTTTGAAAGAAGTACCAATAATGCCGACAGCCCTACTAAAAATCCTACTCTGTCCTTGTTTTCATAACGTCAGGACCCAGACTAGATTTGAATGGATAAAACATACAAAATGAGGAAAGCAGTCCCTTTTTTCTTTTTTTTTTTCCTTTTCTTTCCTTTTTTTTTTTTAATTGGGAAGTTTAATTTGCTGTCTGGCACTTTGAAAAGGACTTAAAAATGTGTTTGTTTGTTTTTTAAGATAGCATTTGCCCTTTTATAAAAGCAGCTTGTGCTGCTTCTCAGTCCCTTGTTTAACTCCAAACATCTGAAGTATGTTTGACTTTGTCCTCAGTCCCTTATCTCCAGTGTGTCTGAGTGAGCTACAGATACGAATGCTCAAGGTAGTGCATGGGACTTCTCAGCTCTAGAAAGAGCTCTGTTCTTAAGGATCCTTTGTGTATATTTTATAAATAACCAACATACAGCTCTGTGTTGCTGCTAAAAACAAACCCACCTTGTTTTACATATAGAAAAGCTAACTGAAGTTTATGTGTCTTTAAGCCAAGGGTCTCATGTACAGCATTATGTAAATATATACTTATTTGCCTAGAGAATGAAGCAACATTAGTTAGCGCAAATATGTAGTTTATCTCTTAATCCTTGTACAAATCGTGTTTACTCTGGCCAAAAAGTTAGATTTCAAAATATCTGGCAGAAGTTGCTGTACTCCTTAGCAATTCTAGCCTTCATCTAGTTGAAAAACAGGCATGTCTTATTCCTGCCTGTTAGCAGAGGTTACACAAGATGTCATATCAGTATTTTCTGGTATGCTGCTGTTCCCGGTGAAGAATTCGGTCTAAGTTCTTTCTGGACAGTGAAGCTGAGTGCTAAAACCTACCATGAACTGTTAGAGCTTGGGGATGTGCACTGCTAAAATACCCTTTGAAAGCAAATAAAGTGTAGTATAAAAGAGGGATTGTTACTCCTTAGATAAAATTGTATGCGATAAATAACTTCTGGTCAAAATTTAAAACCTTGAAATAGGAATCTAATCTGGGAAAGCACAGTGGATTATACAGAAAAAGCTGGGAGGGATGCTTGCTGTTCCTCCTTTTAGTAAATGTTAGATGGTCAAGGAGTTGTCTTTTTTTTTGCTAGATAATAGTATGAGTTTTCAATTAGGCATTTATCTAATTTCTACAAAACAGGGTTTAGCAATGCTTCTCCATATATTTTTTTTTTCCAAAGCTTTATTCATAATCCAGAAAGTAGTCAGCTTGTATTATATAAACATGGCTGTACTCCTCAGTAGGTATCCCATCTGTTTTTTGACTTAGAAATACACAGCAGTCAGTTTAGGCAGCTGCTTAAAAAAAAAATAAAAAAAATCACCAAAAAACCCAACAATAAATAGGGATACAGAATCCTGTGCATAACTTCTTGTTACCATTCTTAAAAGGTAGCTTTGTGTTGCACAGTAAGGTATCTTCAAATTTCCAACCAGTAAGGCTGTGTAAAATATGTTGATTTTTTTTTTTGTTTAGCTTTAAATGAAGCACTGACTTGTCTCTAGACAGTAGGAGACAGAAAAGGCAGTTAAGCAGTTGAATACAGAAACAGAAAATACTGCCCTCTGCATTTACAAGAACAGGAAGGAAACAGTGTATGGGAGAAGCAGGGTTTAAAAGAATCTGAGTTGTAAGGTAGACCTAAAGGGGGTGGCTCTTTTGCTGTGAAACTTTCTAGTGTCTAGAATCACTCCTTAGAGCCAGGACACGCAGAAGAGAGATTAATTCAACTCTTCATTTGTGTATTCATTTGTAGCTGTAGTATTCATTCTGAAGGTGCAAAGGAAGAGGTGATAAGATAATTTCTTATTTGTTTTAACCCTGTAACTTTATAGACAAAAATTACTGGAAAAAATGATTGGCAGCAAAATCTGTGTTGGTCCATTTGAGCAATATGCATCATAGCTTAACTTAGGAAATCTTTATTTTAGTAGACTAGTCAAAAGCTGGGATATCAGTGTAAGAAAGGCAAGTTGTTGTGTATAATATCTAAATATGGTGTCCAAAGAGGTCTTCCGTCCTATAAAATGGTCTCAGTTGGGGTTTCAGGCAGGAGCAGCTCACACCCAGGCTTTCAGTAGGGAATTAGTAGGGATTTGCTATTTTACCTAGTTACTTGTGTTCGTGACACTTGTGAGTACATAGTCTCTCTGAAACCTTTTAGTTCTCTGTCAAGTACAGTCAAAACTGAAATTTGCACCAGAAATTGGGAAGGAAACTGGTGAATGTGGATACAGCATGACTGCACAGCTAAAAGAAACGCAGCTAAAAAACTATTTCTGGAGCTTAGCATCTTCCTGTCTCCTGCAAAATCTAAATGAAACAACTGCGACATCCCATCAGTTCCCTGCTGTCTCCAGGGCTTCAGCCACGCTTTAAAAAGAATGCCATATGTGGAAACCAGGAGTGACTGATCTCCTGGGAAGTGAAACACTTTAACCTCTCTTGAATCTGGGGGCTGTCCAGGATATGTATATGGAAATTTATGGTTTGTGATAAATGAGAAGCAGACTGGCAGACTATTTTTGGGCTTAAAGTGCATGAGGTCAGCTTCCATACTCTGATTACAGAACTCGGAAAGTGTTTCACCTCTGGTCTAAATGCTGTGGATACAGAAATGCCATACTTCTCATTTCCATGGCTTTGTAGCTTTCAGCTTGAATGTAGAAGATACAATAGTAATGAAGCTACAGTGATGTACTTCAAAAGCCAGAAGAAAAAGGCATATTTTTAACTCTCTGGATTAACCAACTACTTTTCAGATTCATCCGGTGTGCTCAGAGCCATAGCTGTGATCAGAGCCTCGATGTCTTCTAGTCTGTAAGGAGATAAAGCAGAGCCAGTGCAGGCTAGACCAGAACTTTATCAAACCTGTAATGCAAAGCAGAGTTCCCAGGTTTTTCTAAACATTACTTGTTCTTAGCTTTATTGTTCAGCATGGAAATTTAACCTTATTTACAATTCAAGTGAACTAATTAACATCTTAAGACGTACCTTAGGGGCTGAAAGGGAACCTCTGTGGAGTTTTTAACTTAGAAGGCTGACAAAGATACACCATCATAGTGGAAGGAGATGGGTATAAGTGTCTGAGCCAGCAGGTTCTTTTCTTTAAATACTTGTTGGACATGCTTTTTTTTTTTTTTCCCCTAGCTTGTTTTTTTCTTTTTTCTGAATGAGACATGATGTAAATTATTCTGGAAAGGAATGGAGTTTTAAATGTATATGAAGCCTGTGGCCCACTTTTTAGATACATCATATGAGCATGCTAATTCCATCATGATGATCTTACAGTGGTTGTTTTGGAAGATCTGTATTAAAGCTGCTTGATAGGGAGGTGGTAAGGAAAACAGACTTGGATACACTGCATTAAAAGAACATCATCTTTGCATTAAGAATGTATTCATGAAAGAAGTTTGCAGCTAATTTATTTATGATTTCTAAAACCCAAGTTCTGCAAAGCCTTTCCTTAATTCTCTTCTCTTGTACTTAACTGCATACTTCTCAATACTTTATTTTTTTTCATTTGGGATTTGAGTTTATTTTGGTCCATCCTGTGAGGAGAAATTTATCACAAACAGGTATAACCTAGATTTCTGAGACTTTGTGGAATGTCTCTTGTGTGTCAACGTACAACTTAATGAAAAGCTCTCTCCTGTTAGGAACGTGCCATCAAATGTTGTACGTATGGCCTCATGTAGTGTATTGCAGTGTTGTCTGCAGGGCTGTGGGTGGTAGTCACAGTTGGCTGAGAGTAAAGACTCAACAGTGGCCTTTTGTTTTCTTAGTTCCTCATTGTTCCTGCGATTGTGGGCAGTGCCCTTCTCCACCGGCTTTCTGATGACCGATGGGAAAAGATAACGGCATGGATGTACGGCATGGGGCTCTGCGCGCTCTTCATTGTCTCCACAGTATTTCATATTGTTTCGTGGAAAAAGAGTCACTTAAGGTATCACTGTAAGATGTACAGTTGTTTTATTTTAATATTTGCAGTGTTTTCCCATTGTGTTTCTCAGTCAAAATTGTGATTTTACAGAAGGTTGGAGTGGTACTTTGTACTGAATCATGAAAAAAAATCACCCTCAATTCTGTTGGAAGAAATAGTAAGCCAAATAAACAAACTTTAATGCTTTTTCATGTGGAAAATATGTGTTTTTCTAGGCCCTAGTGGGTCTTAATCCACACGTTACATGGGAACATGGCAGATATAATCCAACTGCAGAAATGAGAATGCTGTCTGGAACTGTGGCATGCTCAAATACTTTGAAGAATGCAGATTTTGCCAAGAGAATTATAATAAAATACACATCTCAGAATCAGAAAGCCTCCTTGGGAGCAAGGCAGCCAGAGCAAACTAAGAAGTGATTTTTTTAGCGTGGGTTTTTTTTTTTTGGTCCCATCATGACTCCTATTATAACTCTGGGCCATTAATTGGATTTAACCAGTAGTCACTGAACAGAAACAGTTTCTGGATTAGGCAGTTGATGTGATGCCTTTCTGCCTCCTTGCCAGAGAGCAGGACGTGTGATGGAGGGGAGAAGGGGAGAGGAACGGAGCAGTGCTCATCTCCTACGTGTCTTGCTTGTGACCTCCTTAAGCTGAAGTCAGCTGGACAGGCTTCCAAATGGTTTTAAGAGGTTATGGAGCTGATGGTATTTTCTCCAAAGTGTGGCAGGACACTGGGATGATACAAAAATCTTTCCAAAATCTGTCTTCATTACTTGTTCTCTCTCTTACTAGGACAATGGAGCATTGCTTTCACATGTGTGACAGGATGATGATCTATGTCTTTATTGCGGCATCATACGCACCATGGTAAGAACTCTGAAGTGCAGCTGCAGTATTAAAGCTTTTTCCAATGTAAACAGTTCATCATTGCAACATTCCAGAATTTATAGGTATCTTCTTAATGCAATTGACCATATTCTGCATTGGGAAATGTAAGATAATGTAATCTCCTGGGATTTGCTGAACAGAAAGCAATATTAGAAAACAGCAGAAAGCAATTTATGTACATTCCACATGCCCCAGTTTATGCTTCCCTCGCATCAATGCACACACACCTTCTGCCTCTCTCTGATAGAATGGCCAAGTGTCTTCTCCCCCATCATGCCTAAGTTATAGCTCTGAATATTTATTTGCTTTTATCAAGCCCTGCTATTCTTGTGTCAGCATGGTCCTTTCATTCATCACTTTTGTCTCTTGAAATCTTTGTCCCTTCAGGTTAAACCTCCGTGAGCTTGGACCTCTAGCATCTCACATGCGTTGGTTTATCTGGCTGATGGCTGCTGGAGGAACCATTTATGTATTTCTCTACCATGAAAAGTAAGAGTTGTTATTTGTGTTTAACTTCATGGTGAATTTGAAAGGTGGGAGCTTTCTTGCTCTCTCTCAGAGAGCGAGCTGTTCCTATCCAGCTGCTTGCCCATTGAAGTAAGAGCTTTGAAATAGTGCAAATATGTAATGCTAATGATGCAAGCTTACATCCTGTCAGAAGATAATTGTATTCATGCTGTCATAATGTATCTTTAGGCTATATTATTGCCTTCTCTTGAAGGGGCAGGAGGGAAGTATCCACTTTTAAAACTTTAAAGCAGACATGAGAGTGGGTAAGCTAAGAAACAAGTTGAAACGATAGCTTTTTTTATGCCCCTAATTTTTGTAGCAATGTGTATAAATTATACTGCAACATTATATTGTCTATGCATAGTGACTCCTGCTAGCTTCTTGGGTTTGTTTTGAGATGTGAGTCCTTGAGTTTCAGATCTGAATTCTTGAGCCTTCTTTCATTACTTATCCTCAGGGAGCAAGACCCATCTTATTTGTTTGGGAGATGAGCTACTGAGGTTCTTGTCAAATGAGAAAATACAAGTTGTCTCAATGTTTTATTCTCACTAGTACTTAATGCAAATGAATGTGTCAAGGCAGTATGTAGGTAAGAAGGCATTGCTTGCAACTGATGCAGGCAATAGCAAATACTAGCTTTATTTTTGTCATAAGACATTGCTTATCTATCTGTATGGAAAGCTTTTTGAATAGCATGCCAACATAAACCTTAAAATATTTTCTTAACTGTTGAAAGAACTGTTTATCATCTTGTACACCTCCCTAAATGACTAAAATCGTTCCTTTTTAGGTATAAGATCGTTGAACTCTTTTTCTATTTAGCTATGGGATTTTCTCCTGCTCTGGTAGTGACATCCATGGTAAGGAATGTGACTATTAACATTACAAACACAAACTTTCCTTTTATAATCAGCTTAAGTTCCAGTGCAGTTCTCTTTCTTCTCAATATATGTTCATTTTATTCTACCACAATTGTAACTGTTCTCTGTAGAAGAACCACATATAGTCAGTTATATTTTGGGTTTGTAGTTTGCATTCAGTGAAATGCTACCTTCTTCTGTTGAATCTGAGCCTGACAGGGTCTAGATAAAAAGAACTTAAGTTCCAAACTTCACTCTGAAGACCCTCACTTCTGAGAGGATATTTGACATAACAATTCAGTTGCTTCCATTTTAGTAAAGATGTGAAGTATCTCAGCCTGTTAAGGAATGTTTCTAAATTTTACTGTTTATGAACTTACTTAATGCCCACTTATCACTTACAAATTGGGAAAGAAGCTTTTATTTAAGGAAGCGGAATGGACTTCTGATAATGTGCCTTTTTTTTTTGGTGTATATAAGAGCTCTCTGGAAAATCTAATCAATTGATTCTGTGGTTGGACCAAGATGGGGGAAGTAAATTGATTCTTTTCCCTTTCGAAATTACTTACAGGCAACAAAGCTTGAAGATTTTACCTCTTACTAGAGGCTTCTTTTTATCAGTGAAGCAGGGGAAAAATTGAAAAGTTGAGTAGTAGTGGAACTGTGTCAAACTGGTGCACTGTATCTGGGATGCTTTTTTAAAAAAGGTTTCTTGGTGCATCTGTAAAGCATCCTACTCCATCTTGTCTACCTCCAAAACATTGACTATCACTTATTTGTAGTTACACATTTTAAATAACTTTGAATAACCTCTGCTGCTAAGATGAATCTGATGCCTCTACAAAGTAATGCCAGTTACAGTCCTTAAGTATTCCATGGGAATACAGTGCTGTACCATAACCTTGCTGGATGCTTCTCCCAACTAGGAAGAGTTGCACAGTAAAGTGGTTTTCTTTTTCTTTATTTGTTTGCTCTGCTAGTGAGCATGAAGCAAAACATCAAACTTGTCTTAATTCTTGAGTTATCCCACTATTACTTCTATAGTGCTATTGAGATATATAAATAAAATAATACATAATTCAGAGTGTAATATGAATATACTGGGGTTTGTCACTTGTCTGTCATATCCAGCATGAGTTGACAGCCAGCTTTCTTTTCTTGGGGAGAAAGCACTTTGTATTTTGTACATAAAATACCCTTTGTTTCCTTGACCCCCTACCCCTAATCTTTCCTCGTTAATTGACAGAGCAACACCGATGGACTTCAGGAGGTTGCCTGGGGAGGCTTGATCTATTGCCTGGGTGTCGTGTTCTTCAAGAGCGATGGAGTCATCCCCTTTGCCCACGCCATCTGGCACGTGTTTGTGGCCACAGCAGCCGCTGTTCATTACTATGCCATTTGGAAGTACCTTTACAGAAGTCCTGCAGACATAATTCGTCACTTATGATAGGTATATACAAAAAAAATAATCTGCACTTGGCCTCTGTAACAGTATTATTTGACTTAAGGAATTCGGGGAAATTGGAAAATTGCACAGAAAAGCTGCACTGACTTTGGTAGTTCTCTGAACACAGTTACTGTGAATTGATGTTGTCTGTGTCCTGCAGTTGCCCATCGCACGGCAAGTGCTGTCAGTAACTGAGATACTGTACTGCAGTACCAAGAGTCCATTCCGTGTTAGTAGAACTGGCTACCTGATGTTTACAAATAAATTTTGTATTCTAGTTTAATTTTACAATTTTTAACTACGTGAATTTTTCTAAATTAGTGATTCAAATGGTGAAGTCAGTGCAATAGCGAAAACGTAACTCATGATTTGAAATTGGTTTCTACCACCTCTCCACTAGTCATTTATTAGACGTGAATCACAGACAAATAATCTACTTTTACCACCCATTATCTTGGTATAATGTGACTTTTATAGAAACTTTTTGTGTTTTTTGTAAACTTTAAAAGTACATTTATTGAACTGAAGACACACAACTGTCATCTATGCAGTTACTCATGTTGCAAAATCTTGCAAGAAATGGTTACATTCCACATACTGTACTGACAAGCAAACATTGTACCTCTTCCAAGGGTTCTATTACAAGTGTAATTGTAATAACCACTTTTACTAACTAAAATATAAATGTGAGTCTGCTGAGTTTTAACGTGATAGTATTCTGCTCATCTAAACTACCACTTGGACAGCACCGTAATTTGGCTTTATCCATGATGAAATTGAAGTGCTTTAAAAGAAATAGTGATTTTTCTTCTCGAGGTTCCCCATTCTGGTCCGTGGTGCCCAGCCAGGCAGTGGTTTGGGTGAAAGCTGATTTACCAGGGGCTGGCAGCGATGGGGGAGGTGGATAGCTAATGCCCCCTGGCCAAACCAGAGTCAGTCATTTCTCCAAAATGTGTATCCACATATCGGTGCTGTAATATTAAAGCTTGAATTTTCAAAGGGATTGAAATTGGCCAACAGAACCTGTTCCCACCAACACCCATTGGGGTTGTTCTGTTGGGAAATGCTGGTCAGAGCCTGGTACAGGGCAATCGCTGACCGCTTTGAATTCGTGGTCATTGGTTCTTCACAAGCACAGCCTTTTGGGGAAGGGAGCTGAAAAAACTTAAGAGACGGTGTCACTCTGGGAATTAACACAGAATAGAACTGGTCTTTAATTGTATCACTGTCTTTCTGTGTGGGAAAACCAAATGTGGTAGCAAGTCATGATTGTAGAACATTAAATGGCCAGATGTAGAAAAGTCATTGTAATACTGTTTGTCCGATAATTGTATCCTGTCCCACTATATAATGAATGTCTTATATTAAGATTGACTTTATCCTTTTTCGAATTTACTCAGTTTTTCATGTCAGTATTTAAAAACAAAACCAAAACGTGTTGCCTTTTTCAGATTTTGTTCTGGACATTGCCTGTCTGCAAACAATAAGTAGCAGGATAGGGAAGTTTTTCAAGGTACCGTTTAGTATTGCACCTAGATTTGCCAGCAGGTTGCATATTTTAGAATTATATACATTTGTATACGGAATTTACAAGAGGGACAAACTTTAAACTCAAGGCATTGGAGAAGAATTGCTGTAGGGTGTTAGGAGGTGACTGGAGAAATGGCACCACTACAGCAGACTGGTTTGCTGCTCACAGAAAGTGGAACAACTGGGCAGGTAATTCCTAGTACAACAGTCTCACACATCCGGATGCCTCAGTTTTTTAACATTGTGTCTATTTTAATATTTTCCACTTTTTGTGAGTTCATGTATTTTGTTTAAATGCAGTACTGTTAAAACCACTAAAATACATGTAAAAGTTTTCTGTAGTCAGAAGTGAAAGCTATTGCTTGAGTATGTTTGTTTTAATTTTAAGTTAATTTTTCATGGCATTGCTTTTTGGAGTGTTTGAAATGGTTTTTAAAAAATTTCAATTCGCCAAAAATATTTTGAATTACTGTATTCTAGTCGATATGATATTGAATGTACTAGACTAACAATAAACATTTTGTGCAATTTGGAAATTGTTGTTTTCTTGATAGATGGTTTTTTTTTCCCCCCCAACACTTAGGCAGGAAAGTGAGGGACTAACAGTGTTGGCACTCTTGACACGAGAGATCCAGACCCAAACCTGATGACACTCGTGCTTGCTCTGTCAACTGTTTAGATGAAAAGAGTAGGAAAGATTACAATCCAAATGATTTGGTTTGTGGTATGGAAACCAGTATGTTTATGTGTAAATTTTGGTCAATATTGGGAATTTGCTGCTTTCCCCTTTGTTGTTCTGGATCAATTTTCTTATACCATTATATGCTGTGTTGGGTTTTTTTCTTCAATTACATAACACTAAAATATGTAATTTTGCTCCTATCCTTATAGGAGTATCATTGCGTTAAATATAGACAAGCTGAACTAAAAATGCTTTTCTGTCTAGAAAACAAGTATGTCAATTAGCCTTTTGTTTGTTTGTTTGTCCTTCTGTCTAATTGCAGCTCTCCCGGCTGATGCCTCCCAGCAGTAACAACAGTGCTTTCTGCAGTAGCAGAGGTGGGATTTCTTTGTCTTCCTGAAGCAAAATGTTTTTAAAAGCCCTTACTTCTGTATTTTCTCTGCCTCTAGGTTTTAGAAGTGCAACAAGTGCACCGAGTCTAAATGAAGCAGCAATAAGATGCGTTTTAGTTTTGCAGATGGACCTTTCCGGAGGATCTCTGGGATGCAACAGGAGCTTTGAACACAGGGTACTTCCAGTCTCATCACTTTTAAGTCCTATTTTTCAGTTATCTGAACAGAATCATTTAAGGATTTATTCTGGAGCGCGCTTCTTTGTGTTGTATCGTTTTTTCATTCAATGGCAACAAGGAATGCACAAGGAAAATAATAATTTTTCTTCTGTTAACAAAAGCAGTCATAAAAGCAGGCTGCCTTTCCAGTTGTCTCCCCACATCCCTCTTAACTACTTGTGATTATGGCAAGAAATTGCATTACTGTTCTTCTAGGTGAGTTCTAGGTAAGTGATAAATGCCTTTCAAAGGAGGCTTGAGTGTCTGAACATGGTTTTTGCAACCTTCACTGTATCTGTTGAATGATGGTGTAAAAACAGGAAAAGTCAAAGACTCTGGAACAGTGGGTTATCACGGTTTTCCAGAGTTTTCAAAAGTTACCTAAATTCCCAATCAGTGTTGGCAGACAGACAAGATGGTTCCACTTAATGTGTTTTTTACACTGTTTTGCTCCAATTCATTGGGTTTTGCCTGGTTTGAAGCACCTCTCGGTGTGGCAGCACCTTGGCCGGAGGCAGCACCTCGGGGTTGGGGTTTGCCCTGTGGGGGGTCAGACCCTGCAGTGTGGCTTCTTCCGTGACTTTCACAGCTGGTAACCAAACTGGCACATGCTGATACCTGAGCAGTGCAAATCACAGGGGTGTCACAGCATTTTTAGTGCTGCCTCCTGGTGAATTGTGTGGGTTTCAGGGGCTGGAATGAGCAAGTAAAGAGAAGGTGCTAAAGTTTTTCGTAGAGGTTTTTCTACTAAACCTTTTGCTTAAATGTCCCTCACGGCACTTGTGTGGAAACCTCTTTGAGTCACCTACACAATTCTTTCTTCAGGCCTGGCGATTTCTCCAGAGGCTATGGCTGTCGTGCTCACATCGTGCTTGACTAAGTCGTTCCTCTGTGCTTTGCTATTTTTAAAAAAATGCAGGATGTGACTCTCTGCTCACTAATTGCATTCGCCACCAATAGGTGTCATAAGATTACAGCTAAAAATAGTTAACAAAAGGATGACCAGGATGGCGAGGCGGACGCTTGCCCACCGTGCGGTGTGGGTGCTGTCAGCCTCTGTCCCCTTCCTGTCACGCTGAGCAGGTGGCTTGGCTGGTGGCATGGACCAGTGTTCCTCAACACCTTGTGGCTGCTCGCTGGCATCCTGCTGTTTGAAAGTGCTTCATTCATCGTTTGTGGGAACAAGTTCAGCGGGCACGGTCATAGTCTGGAAAGGGAAGGGTCACGAGACACCTGAGGTGTTGGGTAGTGGCTATTTGGAAGCCTTGAGGTGCTTTCAGTTTGGAGTTATGGTGGTGCTGGGGGCACTGGTGCTGCCCAGCTCTGGTACAAGCATTAGTGAAGGTGTATGATTGCCTGGGGGTAACACACCCCCCCAGGTCGCTCAGTGTCAGGGTTTGGAGGTGCTTTGCAGCTGGTCGTGAAGATTCAGCACCAAGAAGTTAGAGGTGAAGCACCTTCAGAGTGTCTGTGCCATCGACAGTCTGAGCTAAGGTAGTAGCTCGGTCTTACAGGTCCAGCCGCTGGGGAAAGCAGTGCTTCCTTTAAAAAAGTGTTTTCAAATTTAGGTTTGGGTAGTATTTTGTAGCGGACTGACGTTCTGTTACTGACCAGGGTGTCTGCTTGCTTGTTTCCCCACCAGGCATCCTCCTCCTGCTGGTGGTGAGCCTGACGGGGAGCAGGGAGGGGGGCAGTGCCTGTTCCGGTTGTAGAACCAGGGCACTTGTTACTAAGGATAAGCTGGGGAACCAAAATCCTCTTGCAAAAGGCCAGCAGTGAAGCCAGCACCAGTTTTATAACAGAAGTTACATCATTGACTCTAATATCCCAAGGATATATTCAGATGTCTTTGTTGCTTAGCAGCATGAGCCCTGCTGCCGATGGATTTGTGCGCCCAAATCCTTTAGGTGCCTTTGAAAATCTCCCTTAAATTTGCACGTAGGTGAAAAGCCATTAGTAGGCACCTACTGAGTTAGTGATTTGAGCTCCAGCAGATGTCACCTCCTTTTCTGGTGTGTCGTGTCTGCTTCCAGGGGTGACACGGAGGTTTGGTTTGCAGGCAGTGACCAGCCACAGTATGTGGCTTCTGTGACATGGTCAGACAGTGACCAGCCTTGTCTCTGACAGGACATTCAGACCAGACCAGACCAGGATGTTTGGATGGAGAGCTGTAGTTATTCAGAATGTTGAAACACCAAAACCCAGCCCACAACACCTGCTGAACTTTGGGAACAGTTGCTTCAAACAGCAACGATTTAGTAGCATCGGAAATGCTACAGGCTTGAAGATTGTTGCTGTGGGAACTCAACCATCTTCTCGAATTAAAACCCATGCACTTGGGCAGCTAAGGGTTAGGAAGGGAATAGGGATTTTATTTATTTTTTTTAAATATGTGTCTTCGTATATCACCATGTTTGATTGAATGAAAATGGCTTTTGTCTTGAAGCTGATGGTGGTGCTGAGCAGCTTAATCAGCCTTCTGCTAAATCACTGAAAATAAAGCTTGAAGGGACTCTGAGATATTTTTAGCCCATCCTCTGCCTGCAGGCAGGACGAACTCTGCCTGTCATTCCTGACGTGCTCGTCCAACCTGTTCTAAAAAGCCTCTAACAATGGGGATTTCACAATCCTCCCAGGCGGTTTATTTCAGTATTTCACCCTCTGCCCCCTTAGATGTTTTTCTGCTGTCCAAGCAATGCTTTCTTTGCTGTAATTTAAGCCTGTTAGTCCTTGTCCTGCCTTGGAGAAGAGCCCTTACGGGCAGCTTTTCTGTAGCTGGAGACTCATTCCTTCCCTTGCTTTGCTCTCCCCTAGATTTAAATAAGCTCAATCCCTTCAACTTTCTTCAAGGCCACCTCATTTAACAGAGCCACTGGGGTGTTCAGAACGGCTTCAGACACAATTTCCCCAGCTGATAATGTGACAGAGACATGAGAAATTAGTGACAGTGCAAAAGGAGGGAGAGGGAACATCAGGAGCTGTAATTCTGTGTTTCAGGAGAGGGGGACAACTGCTTTGTCCATCGTTTCTGCACAGGGACAGAGCAGATCTGACCCTTCACCACAGAAACATGGAGGAGGAAAGGAGCAGGGCCCTGGCTGGGGGCCGGGGCTGACCCCCTCCAGGTGCTGGGTCCAGCTTCTCCTCACTAAGCCTTTTGAAACCCAGCACCATCCTCTGGTTCTGTGCCTGGTAAAGCCATTTGTTTGCAGCCGAGGTGGCTGCAGCCTGTGGGCCATCTTATCAGTGCAGCTGTGGGGTTGGGGGGGGATATTCGTATTCGTAATCCCATTTTGCAGCCCTGGATGGGGACTCTTCCAGCCACATCCCCTGGGTCAGGGCAGGGGAACAAATGGCAGGGCCTGAGGGGCTGTGAAGCTGAGGCAGGGCAACAAGCCCCTTCCCTGCATGGGCATCGCTGCTTCTCCTGCCCACACCACCATGAGGTGTCTCCCCTCGCCACTGGGCCCTCACAGCCTCTGTACTGGGCAACCAGCTCGTTTGCTGGTCCAGGGCTGAGCCACAGGGTCGTGCTGAGCTGGCAAATGTGGCTTTTCCCAGAGGCGATGGATGTTTCTGGCTGAAGGCTGCAAAGGTGGGGAGGTAAAACAGCCACTGAAACACAGGTGAGAGGAATGAGGTCACTGGGCCAAAGTCATCGTTAAAAGAAATTACCTCTGGCTTGTTTCACCAATCCCAGGTGAAACCTGGCTCTTGATTGCTGTCTAAACGTGTGGGTAGTTCTCATGTTTTCAGTTAAAATTGGGGATACTAATATGCAAAATGATTGAGTGTCATCCTTTTAAGGCCAAGTATTTTTTACACTCCAGGATGGCAGCTGAAGCATCTCAGACAGATGCTGCCCCTGCTCCCAGGCGCTGCCAGCATCCCGGGGGTTACAGCCCCCTGATGTCTCTCACTGAGCTTCAGCCCCATAGTCGCTTTCCATGGGGCTGGGTGAGTCCCCAGCCGAGCAGCCCCAGGGGTCCCTTACTCTGCTGCAGCCTCATGAAGGGAGAAGGTTCAAGGGAGGATACACTAGATACTAAAGAGAAAAAAAACCAAGGGTGGTTTTGAGCCAAGTGTGGTGCTTGGAGCCACGCACGGCTCTTGCGTGACCCCTTGTGTCGGTGCTGGCGGAGGGAACAGACGTGGTGAGGGACACGGTACCCAGGGGCGTGCTGTGCCCGTGCAGACACGGGGTTCTGTGCACCCACGGCTACCTCCTGCTGTGTTTGTGTGCTTTACACTGTGTTTGTGTGCTTTACACGTGAGGGGTGATGACAGGTGAAAATGAAATGCCGATGTGTAGTGGAGCTGGGCAGCCCTTGCCCCTGTGTGGGGTTCCCTGCTGTCAGGACTTCTCCTGGAGGCACCAGGGTCTCCAAAGTCGGTGTGGTATTCCTGACAGGACAGCACCACCCTGGCATTGATGCCACTAATCCAGAATGTGTTCTTTGTACCTCATAAAGATGTGTTTGATGCACATCTCCTGGGTCTGGGGAGGAGGATGAGCAGGAGGAACTGTGCCTACGACCATGTGGCTGTGGTCAGGCAGCACCTCAGCGGCTCAGTGCTGGATGAGGAGCTCCACCAAATGGAGCTTAAATTGAGTGGCCAAAAGTAGACGTCCAGCCCCAGCTCGGTCTGGAACTGGGGATAAAACCCCTCTGTGCCAGGAGCCGGCCTATCCCCGCTCTGCGTTTCGTTAGGAAGAGCAGGACTCGTTACCTGTGCTGAGATTTCCAGCCCTGCTGCGCCTTGTCTGAGCGATGTCACGTGGGCTATTTCTGGAGGAAATTTTTATTAAAAAGAAAGCTGTTTTTTATGTCTTTATCCTGCCTGGCCTGGGCGGGATGGGGGATTTTCAGCCCCCGGGGCGGCTGGATGGGGGGAGCTCCATCAGCATCTCTCGGGGTCTGGCCCGGCCCCACAGGCCTCCAGGGGGCACCAGGCACCGGCAGATTAAAACCGCAATTAAAAGCTGCTTTGATTGAGCTGGTTGTGGTCAGCACAAGCAGCTGTGCCTCGCTGGGCACCAACATCCTCCTGCTCCGATGCAGTTTGGGCTGGAAGCCGGGGTCTTTGGGCAATGTGGCTCTGGGGGGATTTGGGCTCCTGGCCCTGGGCTGCTGGTGGCCCCGTGGGTCACGAGGCCGGTCTCTGTCACTGGTGGGAGTTACTGGCAGCTTCGTTCTAATGGTTTGCGAAGAGGAAGGGCTCTTTATTATGTGTATAGCTCTAAAATAATTGTCTATGTACATAGTTTTACATATATATACACAGATATATCGAAAAGTTTTATCTATCACCATAATCTACGTTATAGACCTCAACCAGATTATTTTATAGATTTATGCATTATATTAAAACGCTGATAAATATGCTATATTAATTAAAACATATATTCTCTGTGTAAGACATACTATATATTTAAATCCAGACTTTTATGTATCAGTGATGACTATTTATATATGCATCTTTCTAGAAAAAAATTTAAAACCCTGTGAATTCTATTATATATGCTATATGAAAATACCATATTAAATTTCTATATGGGTTGGTCAATATTGAGAGAGGGAGTGTGAGCACATGCATCTGTGTGTGTCTGTGCGTATATTATAACTGCTGTACTTTGAGCACAGTATGTACTGTATATTAAAACCTGACCTTTGTAGCAATAAAATATACAATTACTGATACATAAATACAAAACTAAATTATTAAATTCCACTAAATAAGCTGTATGAAAATATAATTGCATTGATGTCTGTGTGTACAGCAGTGTTTACATACACAGAGCTATAGGCAGATAAACACACTTATGATTGTGAGAGTGCACATATATGATGTGTAGCATGACAAATATTGTGCAAAATATTTATATTTATCGTAATTTATCGTATATAATACCGTAATCGATATTATTTATCGTAAAAGACCTTTATAACAATAAAATCTATCTTATATTTATTTTAAAAGTTTATTAAGCAATAAATGCTGATAAATGTACTATATGAAATATAAGTATTAATTTTTTAACTATATAGTCATAGAAAAAGGGCAGCAATATGAGTGTGTGAAGACACAGTGGGGAGGGAGGGGGTGGGTATGTGGGGGTGTCTTACAGCAACTATATTTTGTGCCTAAAATATAACATATAAAGTAAAAGCAGACCTTTATAGCAATCAACAATGATGTGTATGCATGTGTGAAAAAAATATCTAAAGCCATATTAATTAAGTAAATCCTGCTAAATATGTGATCTAAAAGTATACAGTGTTTATATAGATATACAGATACATGGAGTTACATATGCAGAAACACAGGGAGAGGGAGGGAGATGGTGCATACATGCATATGTGTATTGAAACTTTGTGTCTCCTATATATTAAAAACCAGACCTCTGTATTTTAAAAACTTCATATATTTACAAATAAAAATATAAAACTAGCTTTAAAAATTAATTCTGCTGAATATGGTATATCAAATATAATTTTAAAGCTTTTTTCTGTATACACATTTTTGTTTGTGTAAGCTTATAAAAATTTATCTTTTTTTAATATATATTTTTATATATATATAAAACTAGTAAGTTTGTGCGTGTATAAACACACAGTGGAGGGGGAGGGAGCGCGTGCATGTATCTGTGTTACTAAAACATATTTTGTGCATTTTATATTTGTATACATACACGCTGTGTTAAAATCAAGCCCTGTGTGTGTGTGTGTGTGTGTGCTCTGAGGGCAGGGAGAGAGGAGTGTGCACACATGTCTGTGTGTGACATCACATATATTTCCTGCATAATATATAACATGCTTATATTGAAAACAGTTCTTTATATAAATTAAATCTACTATATATATAAAAAGTACTGTATTAAATTCTGCTAAATATGCTGTATGAAAATGCAATTATTTAATTTCTAGATACAGAGTGAAAAGAACATGTATGCTTGACAGTGTGTGCAGGTGTGTACTGTAACAAATACTACTATGTGCATAATACATAACATATATATTAAAACCAGACTTTTGTACCAATGACCTCTCTGTACATACACATCTACACATATTTTAATGACTAACTTGTATAAAGTGATGCTGTTTTTCTCTCGCTCTCTAACTGTATGTATTGCATACAAACAGTATGTGTAAAAGCATGTAGTATCTGCTGTGTCTTCTATACAAAATTTTAAGTCTAATGACAATTAAAAGTAACGAATGATTTTGTAAACTAGAATAAAATTACTCCTTAATATACAGAATTTTTATGGATGTTTTACTGTCTGTGCACTGTAAATGATCGCAGCGCACGATAAATAAAGTGTATACAAAAAGTGTATATAAATATGTATGTGTGTAAATTATCTAATTGGTGTAGACTAATTTTAATACTTAGATATTATTATATATAAGTAAAATACTTTATGAAAATATAAAATAGTTCTAAATATGCTACACTTAGAAATGTATATTTTTATATTCTGAGTCTATCTCTATAATATAATATTTTATATTATAGATGTGGTGTTGGGGGATATGGTGTAGGGGAGAACTTTGCAGAGTAGGGTTGATGGTTGGACTTGATGATCCCATGGGTCTTTTCCAACCTGAAGGATTCTATGGTTTATTCTGTGGTCTATTATCTAAGGTAAGTACCCCTTGGGTATGGGTATACTCAGGTAGTGACTCTCGCAGCTGGGCTGGGACCTGGCAGCAGCTGGGGGGACATTTGCACCCCAGGTACCGGGGGGGTCCCCATGGTGTGACACAGCCCAGGCTGGGGGCTACGGGCACTCACAGCCAGCCTGCGGGGGAGAAAAATAAAAATACACCCTCCCCAAAGCCCCCTGAGACAGCAAAGCAAGCACACCGGTGAGAGAAGAAAAATTTAAAAGTTTATTAAACATTAAGAATAACAGACAAAAAAAAAAAAAAAAAAAAA
>NW_015090778.1:2768929-2778807 GCF_001431845.1 Calidris pugnax
AAAAAAAAAAAAAAAAAAAGATTTGGGCTGAACAGCATACAGGATGCAATCCATTTCATGTCATACAGTTAATTTGATCTTATTTGTTAAACTTGTATTTAAACAGATGCTGTCTTGTGGTGTTGCCAGAAATACAATGGTTGATCACTTGTAAATTTTAATACACTTTTTTTTCTTTCTTCACATAAAAAAGAAGTCAACGAAATAAAAATAAACTGCACATCTCTATTGTAAATTACATGCAAAAATAGTTTGAAAGCAGTAGCTGGGGTTATTACAAACCCACAGAGGCAAGACATTCAAATGTTGGGGTCCTTGGGCGCCCTGGGCTGGGCCCCTTCATTTCCAATCTCTTGCTTTTGTGGATTCAAGTCAGAGCTGTATTTCCATGGTGCTTGGGCCAGTGGCTTTAGCACCATTCAAAAAAAAAAACGAAGAAAAAATACTCCCCCCCCCTCCCCATCCCGGCCTCTGCCACGGGCTTTCCCATGGAGAGCCCCAAGGTGCTCGTATTCACAAATACGTCTCAAATTCAATTTATTTTTAGAGGACATTCTTTTTTAAAAAGAAAAATCACTTCTAAGTTTCAGCAAAAAAACACACAAAAAAAGAGAAAAGCATTTTACCAATGCTTATGGTGTAACAAAGGTCAGTTAATTATTTAGACACGCTATTAATTATTCTGCAAATATATATATTTCTATTTTTATAAAATTACAATTTCATATACCTACAAGCTCCTTCATGAGCAACAAAACCATCAGAGGTGTGATGAGCCCAGCTAAGCTGTCCTTGGCAACTGAAAATGTGCTAAACTTCCATTTATTATTTTTTATTGACATTTCGGGGAGACAACCCGGTTAGATTTTTTCCAAGCTTTAGCCCACAAATTTTGCCTTTTTTTTTTTTCCTCTCTTATTTTTTCGGGGCGAGCTTTTCAGAGGCACCAGGGTACCCATCTCCCAGGGTAACCGGGGAGTGCCCAAGTCCCACAGGCTCCTCTGAAAGTCCTTACCCCCCCAAAAAGAGCTGGCTGGGGCTGAACCCCCCCTGCTCACTCCAGTCCCCCCGATGTGCCCCTGCCCGGCAGGATGGGGCCAGGAGGCATCTGAGCAGCTTTGGGCTGCTGGAAGTCTCTGTGCTCCTCTGTGGCCGTGACAATAAATCTGTGATACCCAGCCTACAAAAAAATACCATCTCCCACCCCATCCCTGCCCCAAAGAAACAAAATAATTCTCTCTGATTTTATTCCAAGCTGCCTTGTACATTTTAAAGCAAGTTTTGTGGTCAAACCCACGATGGCCCTCGCCAGGTAGGTCCCAGCTGCTCTCACGCACACCGTTCCTGCTGCTCAAGCCTCACCCCAAGAACAATCATCGTTAAGGGCGATTAGAAGCTGTTGCAATTTGCTTTGTTGCTGCTAAAAGTGTATCCACAGCGGGGGCTGGCTGAGCCCTGCCACCGTCACCTTCTTCCAAAGGTAAAAAAAAAAAATAATCAAGTTTTATTTCCTAGTGGCTCCAGCAGCTGCACTGATTGTGCCAAACCCTGCCAGTCTCATTCCTCCACCCACGCATCCAGTGCCTTATACTGACCTTTAGAAAATAACTTACTACTCTTGAAACTTCGCTGCAGCACACAGAAATTCAATTTGCTGAATAAATGGTCCACAGGCAAGTACTGCACGTTAAGGGACGCTGAAAAGTTGGGTACGTTTGAGGAAAAATACTGGAAAAATGCCATTGATGCAAGGGTATTTTTAACGCTGAACAAAATGTTGAGTCCTTTGTAACAATCTCCTGAAGCGTGAATAATGATTTAATGGAATGAACAACCTTTTTATTTGAAAATAATGTCAAAACACTTAGAAAACTGTGAGCAAGACATGTAGCACCATATTTTCCTCACATGTTAATAACCGTATGCAGTACGCACAACTGTATACATGAACAGAGCTATTTATAAAAAAAAAAATTCAGCTGGAAACAGATTCTAGCAGCAGCAGCAGATTAGAAATGACTATGAGATTTTTTTTTTTTCTGTTACGTATTATTTTTCTGCCTTTTCAAAATATTGAATTGTCCAATCAATAGTTGACTACAATCCGTGTTGTGCTTTGTCCCTATTAAACAGTTTCGTTATGTGTTTCTGATGGAAAATAATAAAGTCTCTCTTTTTCAGTAATATGGAACATCCTGGAAAGCCATATTACTGCCATAAAAATTTAATTTAAAGCACAGAACATGCCGGTGTGCCAGTGGTAGGCTTAAAATATTAAAGATTTAAAAAACAACAACAACAACAACCAACAAACCCCTAAGCATTTCCTTTCTGTACAATAATGGAGAATATATATCTTTGCTATATATTTTAAACATGGAATAGCTTTTTCTTTTTGCTATATATATGTCTTTCAAAATACATTGTCAGTATTTGTACTTGAAAAATACTGTACAAAACGAACATACTATAATTATTCTGTATAAACTTTATACATTTTATAATATCTATTCTTTTGGTCTATAGTAAACACTTAGATTGATTGGATTAACCACAGTATATGACAACACCATCCCCTTCCGAAATACACCAGTGTCTCTTACATTCATTTTCCAGAAGTCCACTTTATATTAGAACATACGTATTCAAAAGCAAATAGAGAATTTAAAACGATAAATTTCAGAACCATCAGTTCATGTCACACTCAAAACAACAATCACTAGGAAAAATGGGCTTTGCAAACCAGTGACTTCTAACTGAATAAAAGTGATTTTTAAAACAGCAAGATATAATCCACAGAAAATATATTACAGAACGTGGGAAAAAACAACTGAATTTAGGTATTTATTTAAATTTTAATCACAAAATGGAACTTGAAGAAATGCATAACTAACTGAAAACAGAAAAGCCCCTCTGATTTCGACGTCGGATCTGATTTGATACTATTAATTTTGTTCTCGTTTCAACTAATTATCCTGCTTCTTATACATGCGCTCCCTAGAGACAGGGATACAATTAGCATGCTCACGTTAATGTGTCTTTTACTTCTTAACTTTTTGTTAAAGACATTAAAACTCCTGTTGGGTAGGGAAACCATCCTACGTCCACTAGGAACATCCGGGCAGCATGCGCTAGCGTACAATAGGATTATTGCTTCAGGTACAGACAGTGCAAAATACACACTCTGTGGTCTATGGAGAGCTCTGCTACTACCTGGGGTCCGGGGGAGGAAAAGGAACCTCAATAGCTAGAGAGAAGCCATTATGGGATCTATAATGAGTATCGCTAACTCAGTCTAACAGCACTTTAAATCTGAAGACAATTATCACCAAAACTTAAAATACAACAAAAGCAATCTATAAATTAATAGTTCTGCAGTGTAGTACTAAATTATTATTTGTGCACTTTATTAGCATGTTAACTTTTCTGATTAGACATACTTAAACAATAGCTTGTTACTCCCAAAAAAACTGAGATCTACTTTTTTTTCTTTTTTCTTTTTTTTTTTTTTCCTTTTTTTATAATTTATACTGGGATCTTTCCAAGTAAATCAGGAGGATGGAACTGGTTACAATAACATAAAAACCCTACTCTGAAGCAGCACTGAAATAAAAATATAATAAAAAGCTTACTATGGCGGTTCTCAACAGTCCAGGTAAAAATGTGGCACCCTTTGAAGAGGGCTTCATAAAAATGGGAAGTGCTGAGATGCGTGCGCACACACACACACACACACGCACACATGCACACACACAAGCCCCCCCACACATAGACAGACGTGTGAACACACGTGTGCACACATACGCAGGTACACGCATACGCAAACGAAACAAAACAAAACAAAACAAAAAAGTAACGTTAAGTCAGTTTTGTTTCTGCTTCTGGTAAAGTGCTGAAGACAGAAAGGTTGGTTTGGGTGTGGTGCTATCAAACAGGAAACACATTGTCCATCTATTCAAATGCCAACCCACAACAGAAAAAAAAAAAAGAAAAAAAAAGAAAAAAGAAAAAAAAAACCCCGCTCTTCCCCCTTGAATTTACAGGGGGCCGTGTCGAGCTTCGTACTTTGCAAGGACGTTCTTGCACTTGCCCAGCTCTTTCCGTAAGTCGGCCACCTCCTGGCGAAGGGCCGAGTTCTCCTTCTCCAGGAAGGAGGCGCGGATGGCGATCTGGTTCTCCTTCAGCCGGCGCGCATCCCTCGACCGCTTCGCAGCCATGTTGTTCTTTCTACGCCTTGCCCAGTATTTGTCATCCTGCTCATTAGACACAGAAAGAAACAAACAAGGTATTAGATTTCAGTAACCAGGCCACACCAGGATGTGCTCTCGGCCACAGCCTCCCCGCCTTTTGCTGCCCTGGCCCAGCCGGTGCCAGGCGCTGCTGGGACTGAAGCTCCAGATTTACACAGCACAATCCAGCCGGGGAGCACAGATGCCTCCCTGTGTTTCTGTCAAAATGTTTACCCCCAACCCCCTCATCCTCTCGACTGTGAACTCCTCCAAGGGAAAAAGAAGCAATATTCCAGTGGTACAATCCATCCCACATCTACGCTGACCTAGTTAGTGCATCCACCTTCGCATGCGATGACTCATTCTCCACCGGTCGCTGGAGCACTACTAATTACCTCTTGTGTGTTCCTGCTCAGCTTTGCCCGCCAACACCTGGTTCGCTCTGTTTGTTGGTATCATCCATTTCATTTACCTTTCAGGTCTTTTTTTCTCTTCAAGGCCCTTTCTCTACAGTTCCCCTGTCTGCACCCCAGGAGAGCAAGTCACTGGAGAGGATTCCTTGGCACAACAAGGATGGCTGCTTTGGTACCATCCGCAAAGAGATTAGTACAATAGGCTTTGACTGGGGGAAAAAAAGCATTTGCCAGAAATAGGTCCACTAACCTCTGAAGTTTCATAAGCTCACACGCTCCCAAAGTGTTACCCCTAAAGACTTGCCTCTAGGAGATCCCCTTATTGCATTGCTGCATCCACGGCTCTAAAGTCACGACTTCATTTCACTTGATTTTTCCAGTTTTCAAATGAAGCCGCCTTCAGCGAAATGGCAGCTTCAATGTTGCTTTGAAACTGAATTAAGTTCTAGAAATTTGGAACAAGTCAGCAAATACAAAGTGGGCAGAATCTCTCACAAAAAGTGAAATTCAGCCCCCTGCAGAGTAAGTGTGACGTACAACTCAGCTCTCAAACTGGACAAGTCCTATAGCTCAAACTTCCCCTCCCAGAGCCAGACCTCCATTTTTGTGTGGCTCTTGTGTCACCAAACATGGTGGCAAAGTTCCATACCCACCACCAGGACCAGGAGCCACTTGCTCAAGCTGCCCTGAACAGACCAATACCCCACCACTCCTCCATCTTTCAGCACAAAGTATCACAGGCCTAACATCCTCTGCTGCTGCCTGCTTAAGGAACAGCAGGAGCAAAACAACTGCTACAAGTACTCTACAACTGCTTTATATTAGTTTATATTAGTGTGCAGCAATGATGATTCAGAGCCAGAGTTACCTCTAAATTGCTCTTCACCTGTACTTAGACTGGACTCCCCAAAAATCCTCTTAAAACCAAGCATGCAGCAAAAAAGCTATGACCCAAATCTTGTTTATAATTTCCCATCTCATTCCATTCTATAAAAATCAGCTTTAAGCAATTTATTAGTGTGCCACCTAGGCTTCATCCATCTTTATTTTAACAAATTGCTATGGCAAATCCCTTAATCCAGGCCCGAAAGAGGTAAGGCTGGCATTTCAAAATCACATGCAACCCAGAGACGATTGACTGCTCTAATCTGCTTACCCTCCCCCAGAACTCAACAGCCACTCCACATGCCAGGGCAGGAGCAGCACTTGGGTCACTCTGAAACGAGTCAAGGGCAACTGATGTGATTATCTCAGGGAAATGAGAGACCTTGAACTTCCAGCTCAGTCTTAGGCTGAAAACTTGTGTGCTCCACTGCTGGGTGCAAGACTGGTGTTTTCCCCCTCTGGCATGAAGGGGGAAAAAAGCATCTTTGGCAAAAGTTTGCTTTGACAAATAGGGACGCCTAGGAGAGATGACAAAATTATGGATGGCACTAAGGGGCAAACTCCAGTTTCCTTACACCTGCATGGTCATTTCTGTACTGAACACCCCTCTCTGGGCAGACCTCTGGGGACACTGCAATGCCAACATCATTGGGAGTAAAATCTGCCCAGGAAAGTCATGGCATGGAGCAGATAAACCTAACAAAAGCTGAGGGTACCACACATAAAGTGACAGCCACGTACCACCTGAACACCACTGGAATTGTGATTTCTGTGCTTTTAACATGCACAACAGTATCCTTAGGGATAAATATAGAGAAAAGCATCAGCTTCTTTCCCTAATGCTATGAATCTGGTGTAAACACATGGCATCCCAGTCTCTTCACATGTGCAGCCAGAGATTCCCATCAACTCCAGCAGGATATCAGTCTGTGTCTTGGGGGGAACAGCAACAGCAGAACGAGATTCTTCACTGACTACCTCTGACAAAAAAAGGGTCCTCTTGGACATCACATACTGAGGACAGAATTTTGCAAATAATGTCAAATTTCACAGTTGTTTGATAAGCTGAATCAGTTGATCAATTTGTTCTGCTCGTCATCCTCTTTGCTCTTCACATCTCAGAAGCAGCGAGAGGCACAGACAAGGGTTGTCTTTTTAAATTCATTATTATTATTGTAAGATATTTTAAATATTATATTAAAATACAGTTCTAGGCAGAATAATCTGTTCTGTTTTACTACAACTAGTTTAGATTCTTTCAACTAGATTAGCAGTGTTTAGTACAGCGTTCCCATTCATTATTACACACAGAGTTACAGCAACCTCCAAACGAGACACAGTCTACTCCATTCTGCCATTATCAGGGACATCCATGGACCCTGTAAGAAATGGCTTCTTCCTTGAAGAATTCACAGAGGATGGAGGAGAAGGAAACATGATCAGACTGTTTCATAAGTGGGAAATATGGGACAAAGTAAGCTTGTCCAAGGTCAGGCAGGAAGTTTCTGGCATACAAAGGAAATGAATATTGATCTCATGAATTTCAACTGTTGCATAACTAATAAGGGACATCCTCCCCTCAGTCTTATTCAGAACCATTTTATTCTACAGCACGGTCGTATTTAGTTTGGCAGATTTACTGTTCAGGAGAAAACAGATTCATGCTCCAAACCTGCACCTCAGAGAATAACTGTCACAGAATCTGTACAAACGATCTCGTCACCAGTTCCAATTTACCTTCAGGTCGTCTGGAATGAAGACTTTGCGAGCTTTCTTAATCATTGGCTGTGGTTTCAGCTCTTCTTCAGAGAATTTGCGCTTACGAGGGTCAAACATCTCCTGGCCAGGAATACTGGAAAGAGCAAGATCTGCAGGGTCAGGTTCGTAGCCAACAGGAACTTGGATAGTCTCAGGATCAATGGGACTTGGTGTGTTTCGGTTTGCTGGCAAGATCTGACCTACAGAAATAAAGGATAAATTCAGCTATGTTAGAAGCAAATACGTAAATAACATCACTGAACATGGATTTTTAGAATATCTCAACTTACTTTACAAGCAATAATTCTTTAAGCTCTCGTTGCAAATTTGATATCTACTCTTGCTAAATATTTGATTGTCCATTTTCTAGAGTGCACATTCAGATCCAGACACGCTTGTATCATTATTTTCAGAACTGGTTCCTAATTCTGGTTGCTAATCCTGGATGAACACTTAAGATCACTGAATCCAACCCTGAGTCGCACTAGACTGCTGGCAGAAGACATACTGCTCCAACTCATGCCACTTCATTAAGATCACATCCTCAAGAACAAATCATAAGTACTGTCATTTAGCTCTGATTTATCCACCACACTGTCTTCCTTTCCAGTTTTCTCATACACAGACCTCTTCATACCTGCCTTTGAGGGTACGTTTAGTTGACAATCAAACAATATACAGCACTTGCAATAGGACAGTATTTCATGAAAATGTACTTTCAAGCTGCGCTGAAACACGCCTCTAAAGAGACTGCTATTTGCTATGAAATCCTACTGGTGATATTCCAAAAAGCAGTGAAGTAAACTAGCAACGTGAAAGGCTACAATGACTACTTAAAGACGCTCTGAAAAAAACTGAAAGAACACTTATTTATGCCACATTGCTCTTTTGTGGTATATAACATCTAATAAAAAGAAGCCTATCCCGAGACAAGAATTGTTATCTCCCCCATTTTTCTTTTTTAATCTTAGATATAGCCTTTAAGACCTACAGCACCAATTCAGGCACCATTCTCACTAAAAATCCAATTTAAAATCTCAACCACAAGTTCCAAAAATAGGATCCTAAAGTCAGCTGCCTAAACATGGGCTATCCCCGGGGGCAGAATTTTCAGAAGTTTCCACATGCCTCAGAAGTACAAGGCTCACTGACTTCAGAGGGAGGCCTTCTGATTGAAGCAGATATTCCTTTATAATTTTGGCTATTAGCTAATTCACTTTGACTTTAGACATACGACAGCTTTCATAATAACTACACAAACATCCTGTGACTGCGTAATATTTCCTTACTTGTGCCTGCATCTACAATATTTAGGGTGTAAAATGGTAAACATTAAATGTCATTTCTAATTCCAAACCAAGGCCAGTGTTAACAATGTAGTTTTTATTTTAATCTAGAACATCATGGCAACAATATTGGAACTGCATAGAAAATGCACCAGGGAATTGCGTTGTGCAAACCAGGGCTTGTTAACAGAGAGTTCCTCTTTTGTAACTCCTATTTTAAAACAGCACTGATAAAATCAGCTTCCAGGAAAGACTAGCAAGGGCCTGGGAGAGGAGAAAAGGAGGATCAAAGTTATTAAAATACATATACAGCTATAGGAGAGGGAGCGAGAGGAAAGGATTCCACTACCCGCGTTGTGCCAACAGTGGAGCGCTCCTCCCTCTGCCGCTGCCAAGACCTCGGTGCTGGAAACTAGATGTTTCCTGCTGGGCCTCATTAACAGAACGAGAAACCATGGCCTGCCCGATTGCCGGCCACGACGGGGGGGACTGCAGGGCAGCGGCAGGGCAGAGCTATGGCAGCAGCAGGCAGCAGCAGGCAGAGGTATGGCAGGAGCAGGCAGGAGCAGGCAGAGGTATGGCAGAAGCAGGCAGAGGTATGGCAGGAGGAGGCAGGAGCAGGCAGAGGTATGGCAGCAGCAGGCAGGGGCAGGGCAGACGCATGGCAGGAGCAGGCAGGGGCAGGGCAGAGGTAGGCAGAGGTATGGCAGCAGCAGGCAGAGGTAGGCAGAGGTATGGCAGAAGCAGGCAGAGGCAGGCAGCAGCAGGCAGAGGTATGGCAGCAGCAGGCAGAGGTATGGCAGCAGCAGGCAGGGGCAGGGCAGACGCATGGCAGGAGCAGGCAGGGGCAGGGCAGAGGTAGGCAGAGGTATGGCAGCAGCAGGCAGAGGTAGGCAGAGGTATGGCAGAAGCAGGCAGAGGTATGGCAGGAGGAGGCAGGAGCAGGCAGAGGTATGGCAGCAGCAGGCAGCAGCAGGCAGAGGTATGGCAGGAGCAGGCAGCAGTAGGCAGCAGCAGGGAGAGGTATGGCAGGAGCAGGCAGGGCAGGGCAGAGGTATGGCAGAAGCAGGCAGCAGTAGGCAGGAGCAGGCAGGAGCAGGGCAGAGGTATGGCAGCAGCAGGCAGGAGCAGGCAGCAGCAGGCAGGAGCAGGCAGCAGCAGGCAGCAGCAGCGCCCTGTGCCCGCCCGGGGGCGCACTCGTCCGGCCGTGGGTCGGGGGGGGCGGCGTTGGGCAGCTCCCGCCCCCCCGCGTTGCAGGGAAGGAGGGCTGAGGGCAGGGGGGGCTGAAGGAAAGGGGGCTGAGGGCA
>NW_015090778.1:2780756-2809187 GCF_001431845.1 Calidris pugnax
GGGGGCTGAAGGAAAGGGGGGGCTGAAGGAAAGGGGGGGCTGCGCTGCCACTAAGGCCGGGGGTTTAAACCCCCCGACGGCTGCCAAGGTGGCAGTGCTGGTGGCAAACCCTGGTTTTAAAGGCAGCAAGGCACTCCTGCAGCCTGGCTTTAAATGGATGGCTAATCTCGTTTCAGATATATGGGCTGGCAGAAACAGGCTTATTTAAAGGATTAAATGCAGGAAAGCTTCCTTTGATGTGACTATGCTTGTACCAGAGCAGGCAGGTATTTTTTTAATGCAGACAAATATATAGGCACACGCATGTACAAATCTTGCAAATTCTGTAATACAGATAAAAATGAAGGAAGACAGGAGCTCGGAATACTTTTATAGTATTTCTGGTGAGCGTGCAGGGTGTTTCTAAAAGTCAAGTGGATTGTGAAATCTGCCCCAGCTTTCTAATTGCCCTAAACAAAAGAGCCTATATTTAAATATTGCTGAAGTATTGATACACGGTATCAGTTTATATATTGTCATTTATCTATAATGTCCCGTATTACACAATTACATGGGCTTTGCAATCATTGGCCTCAAGAAATTTTGCAGTAACTCTGAAAAAGGCCAAAAATAGTCCTTTTAAACCTGGGAAATTGAGGCATTGCATCTTACCAATGCAACAGGAAAATGAAGGAGAGAGCGATTAATCTCCAAAGCCATTTGGGAGAAGAACCTACAGCACTCCAGACCCTGCTGTCTTCCCCCCATACACACATTTCACGTCCCCTGGTCTAAGAAGCTCTCACTAGCAAAGACCCGGTCCTTCAGCAAACACAAGATGTCCCAGGTGCCAACACAAAGCTCGTTCAAGGTGAATGTTATTCCCTGATGCAAATCCAGAACAAACCATGCACACAGGTAACCGCTATCACCCAGGAGCCCGAAGCCCTGCAAGATACTCCTACACACACAGAGCTCACAGAGCTCACACCCCTCTATCCGTCAAGGTGGCTGACTCCCCGTTCTCTCTCGCTCCTCTGAACGATGAGGAACTCCACTGAGAACAACAGAGTTAATAAGGGTGTCTAAAACCCCAGGCAGAAAAACCAGTATTTCCTTGTCCAGCGTTTTACGTTAGGCAACTCCTGGCATTTGCTCTCTTTTTATTTATTCTATCAAGTTTTGCCAATAATACAAGCCAGGAACCTGTCTTCGTTAGTTTTACTGGCTGATGGCCACTCTATGTGGTGCTGGAACTCTTGGTAATCCAAGACAACAGCGTGGGCTGCGCTGGACTTGGCTCTGCTGGTGCTGCAGGAGCGCGGTGCGTGGCCTCACGTTACACGGCTCGCCCGGCTCCTCTCCCCGCGTGTGCACGGCACCGGGGCTCTGCATCCTTCTGCCAAATTTGTTCAGGGTGTTATTTTTATGCACTAAATTCCTCGCAATCAGAGGTAGGTCAAATAAGCACAGCAATCGGAACGTCATGTGCCCAGCAGCCGACTAATCCTCACATCAGCAAGCTTCACAGCTGTCACAACACCCAGAGAAAGAGCTGGTCAGAGGCTGCGATGCACAAGGAATCAGCCAAGGAGGAAGCCGACAGCACCAGCCGCCAAGGACAGGCGAAGGTAAAGCACCTCGCTGCTCAGGAGCCAGATGCCTTTGTTGCCAGTCTCTGTGTTATTTAAACACTCCGCACTCCCAACAGCGGCCAAATTTTCACAAGAGTGAAGTGGCTGGCCTGTTTAATGTGCTTAGCTTTGTTCTCAATGGGGGCTGACCACTGCCAAGTGTTTTGGAAAGAACTTAGCCCCTCTGTTTAAGTTGCTGAAACGAGAGCTCTTCAGCATTAAGCTCTTTTGGAAATCCAGCTGCAGAACTCCTCGGTGGTGGTGGTGGATGCAAGCTGGGAACAATGGTTAATGGAAACTTCCCCTCATACCACCCTAGTGATGTGTCTCAACCATGGCCTGGAGAGACCACAACTATGTCAACACTGGCCTTTTGTCTGGAGATGTTCCCACTCGTAGAGCTCCACTCAAGCAACACCAAGTATGCCAGGGCAGACACAGCTCCAGGTGCCTCCTGGCAAAGGGATCAGCAGGTTTTGACAAACCCAGCAGTTACAGCTGCCCCAACATCTTGCCTTTGCTAATGCTCTTGGTGTTGCTCTGGCAGATATTAGCAATAGCGGAAAATTTTCCAGCAAGAAGGACTTGAAAGAAAGTTGGCTGTTCTATCCCTTTCAGTCCTCCTCCTCCCAGCAGAGGCTGCCAGTGAGGAAGTCCAACGTAATGGCAATATTTTCAGTGTGGTTCCTTGTTCAAAGAGAAATGGACTGAAGCCATTCACTTGTGTCATCTAGGTCACCAAACGGCTGGTAAAAAAAAAACCTATCAGCTTTTAATTGCTTGCAATAATTAAAATTCAAAAGCGCAGTAGCATTTTTATGTATCTACAAAACCAAAATGCTGATCTGGTATTGTCGGGAGCTCAGTCACCATATCCTGACTCTTAATTTTCCCCTTTTTAAACATCCCACCTACCTGCTGTGCCCAGGAGAGTTAAGATGGAAATAACCTCTTCAACTGCACCACTGCTTGACAGACTTCTTATTTGTATTGCAAGAGATCCCCAGTGAATTATGTGGAATTCAATTTTGAATCATTCAACTCCCATAGAAATGTGCCTGATTTTCAGAAAAACCTCCCTTCTTGCAGCCCTTCCACACTTTTCATCAGCTCAACAGCTGGCTGGAGAACAGCGATGAGAAAAAGAAAAGAAAAGGGAGTGGAAGAGTTCTAATCAAAATATTTTTGCCTATTTTTTACACATATGTTGGAGGGAAAGAAAAGAGGAGCTTCTCATTCAATTTGTTAGCAGCCCAGAGATAAAATATGTGTTTGCTAATAATTTTTTCCTTATATAAACTAAAGGCTCTTTGGGTACGTCAGTCAGGCTATATAGTATGGCAGTTAAATTGACAGATAATCCTCACTGCTGCTCCAGAGAACCCCACTGCTCCGCCGATGTATTTTCCAACTGGTCTATCCGCTTGGCGGCTGGCCAGCTATTTGGGATACTTCTCTTAGTCCAAATCACAGCCTGTCCCAGACTAATCTGTCATCTATTTCTGCATTAACTCCTTCAGCCTCTAGGAAAAGTCATCTCCGTGCAGAACACAAGACAGTGTGCAGGAATCCAGACAGGCAAAAATCCCCCCAGGCGGTAAAGTAAAAGGACTATTCTGGAGGGCAAGATTTATGTAAGTTCAGTATCTTGTCAGGTTGTAATTCTCCACTTACAATATTATAAGCATCATATAATTTCCCTACTATTAGGATTTTAGTGTCTTCCAGAAACCGAAACATTTCCATGGACTGTAAGACCATAATCTACACTAGCCTAAAGGGAAGGACAAGCCACACTATGATCTTCCAGCCCTCACATGGCAGGACAAAACCAACCACTCTCTGCCTGGGGGTGAAGAAGACACTTCACCCCGGGTGTATTTATGTAAGCAGTTATTAGAGGAGCTTTATTTTCTTCTGAAGCAACAGGAGATTAGTGTATTTGGACCAGTGCTCCAACCTGGCACAGACATTCCTCTATTCCTTATCTTACACAAACTTGATTCTGCTGAACACGGGGTGACTGCAAGCACTTCCTGTGGGAAGAAGGATCTTAATCCAATGCAACCACAACATATTCACTGCTTTTAACGCACAGAAAGGCTGGCACATAAAAGTGTTTTGAAAACATGTACTTTTTAAAGATATCAGCATTGTTTACAAACCTTGTGCATTTAATTATAAAAGAATTGTCATTTCCCCTCTCAGCATTGTGTGCCTCCCGCTCTGGGCCTCTGCAGTATTATTACAGGCAGAACTGGTGTCTTATTAAGATTGTCTGACACTTCCCATTAGAGGATGCTGCCTTCAGTTCCTTAGACCTTTGCCAGATTTCAACCATTCTGTTTGGATTTGCGTGCGCCAATTATGTTTCTGCCAAAATGGTTCTACAGTTTCCCGAAAAAGGTTCAGCAAAAATACTTTGTTTTGAACCTGTTAAAAATTTCTGGCAAACTTTTCACTGAACTGTACTAGTGGCCTATGCGCTGGAAGAGAGAACAGCTCCTGGGTCACTGTTATTTCCCTTTTGTTTGCCTTCTTAAAATCTACTGCCTGCATGGCAAGGCTGCATAAGAAAGGAGCAATTTCAATAGGTGGTTAGGACTTAAAGCAGGGAGGTGAAGAAGGCGAGGATGAGGGAGACTGGTAGCCAAAGAGGTGGAGAACCTGGAAGAGGAAGGCTGCTTCAGCAAAGGCTGGGATGACAATGTTCAGCAGAAGAGCATCGTTAATGGGAAGAGGACAGGAAAGTGCCTGTGCTGATGGAACAAACACAGCTCCAGATTCTGAGACCCACGGATCCTCTGCTATCAGTGAATGGTGAAGTGTGCTGGCAAAGTGCCCTGTCCCCCTTCGGCTCCCTACAGTGAGAGTCACTTGTCATCCTCTACCCAGGCCAGGCAGGATGCTGTTGGTGCTGTCAGGTCCATTCCTGCTCATTTCCAATGTGCCTGTTGTAGGGGTGGCACATGAGAAAATTCAGGTTGTCTTTTCAATTCTTTTTTAAAATTAAATGCAAGAGTTGTTTTAAGAAGAACAGTCACGGTTGCAACAATATTTAAAGTTCCAATCACACACTATTTTTTCCAGATTCTTTCCTCATTCAGGAGTCACTCGTCTCATCCATTTTGATGAGACACCCAAATGGACCCATACATTATTTGCCACAAATTATTCCAACCTCTGATAGAGACACAATTAGAAATTTTTCAGGAGTGCCCTCCAGCTTCAACAACTTCTGCATCTGCATGCTTCACAGAAACCATTTTTTTCCCCACAGGAAAGAAGGGGCAGCACTTCTCTTTAGAGGTGGAGGACACAAGTACCGACATTTAAAATCAAAAGTACACAGCCAGCCTCTCAGGTTAGCTAACATTAGAGGCACTGTCTGTATTTCAAATCAAGTCTCATCCATTTCTGGTGCAGGTTGGGGGCTGCACACCGACAAGTGAGAGCCACCCAAGACATCAAACTGGGCTCCTCACAAAAAGGGATGCAAACACGTAGTGTGACAAGCCCACATAATCAAGTGGCTTGTTCAGAATTCTGCTGAAACTTTATGGCAAAATCCAGTCTCTCTAGACAAAATCCTTCTGTCCTTCCTGCCAGATTTTCCCTTCTGCTCCTGCCGTTCCCTGCATCCTCTCACATCTGCAGTAAATGAGGTCAAGATCCAAGATCCGACAGACAACCGCTTCCTTCCTGATACAGCCCTGATTCAACCCAGAGCTGGCCTGACCTCTGCATTCAAAAAGGGAAAAGGGAAAAAAAAGGATATAATGTAATTAAAGCCTGCATCTCCAAGCAGACAAGGGAGGGGGTGTGCTATCTGAAGCTGCACACGTGGCCTTTGGTCGAGTGTTTGCAGGCTTCTGAGGGCTTGACTTTGCAAGTCCTGCATGTGGTTAGCATAACGTGCATGTAATATGCTGTTCCTGCTGTGCCAGTAACATTCTGCCCTTCAAAAAGCAATAAACAAACAAATATGAGGCACCACCAGGTAAAATTTTCCACTATGTCTACTGGACTTAAAACTCCAATCTTCTGTAAGATCCATACTCTGAAAACCTTAACCCATCTTTAGCCTGTGTGAAGGCAGCACTTGGTTCAATGAGACCCCATTCCTGAAAGTGACCAGGAAATCAAACTTTTATTCCCTCCCAAACCAGCCCCTGACAACCAAACTGCAAGAGGTGGGAAGGTAGTTGTTTCTGTTCTTAGCATTTCCCTTGCAGATGTGCTACATGCAGAAAGTGATGGGTTTAACCTGCTCCTGGGACACTGCACAGGGATTTTCAAATTCTCGAATAGAATGAAACCCACAGCCCTCTTAAATGCTTATCTGATGTTTTTCGTAGGGTGCTGCTTTCCTTCCAAAGATAGGCCAAGATGGCATTCAGTGGGGACAGGACTGAAGAGAAGCTGCACAGAAGAACATTCAGACAGGTATTTCATTTTGATTTACACTTGGCTTAGAAGCACTTTTCACTTCAAGATGCTGATATTCTCTGGTGCATTGAAGCTTCGTGACATCCTCTGGCATATCTGTGTATATTTTTGTTAATTAGCAAGTCACACATAGTAAGATTCCTCAAAAAGTATAATTCTTCTTTTTTTTCTTAAAGGGAAAGTTCCAGAGAAGCATCAGAATTGTTAGCCTGTTCTCAAGGAAAAAAAAAAGATCCATTTTTCTTTCCCTGGACAACTACATACCTAGCTTTAATAAACCAATCTCAAACACTAGATTTTAGATAGAGGCCCAGCTTTAGATAACATACAGATAAGATATAGATATCTATAAATATGCCTTCATGTGGAACACCACTCAAAACAAAGACAACACTTGTCCTCAAGATGCGTTCATGCCACTGCCAACGGGCTCTACAAGACTCCAGACCAAGTAAGTTCCTCTCACATTGTTCTCTTTATTTGGCTAATGAACATCCAGGACAGCACGCTCTCAGTCAGTAAACAGGTCTTGCAAAAAGCCATCATGTAATCCTGAAAGCATATGCCACCCATGACTCAAGTATCTATTACCCAGTTCTGGTACCCAAGCCCATCTCGCTTGGGTGTGTTATCAAAACACAGCTGAGTGAGATTTCAACCGGCATGGAAAAGCCACGTGAAACAGGTACATTTCCTCTGGCTCCCAATCAGTAGCTAATGGCAAGGCTGGGAGACAGACAACAGATGCTATCAGCAGCTCCCTGAATATATCCCTTAAGAAAAAGGGGTCACTGGGCAGAGTTACAGGAACTTGCAAATCTCACCTTCTCTCTTGATCTGGTCCGTATGCCCAAATCTGAACTCTCTGTTGCGGTAGCTTTTTACTTTTTTCACATTTTTTTGTTCACTAAAACAAAGTACACTCCTTATGTGACAAAACCAACTTGATACTTTAGAGAGGGTGATTTGTAGAAAATAATCACATTTTAAGAAGCAGAGGTGCCAGAATGAGGACACACTGTTCCCATAACCTTCTAAGTAAGACTTAGTACATTTCCTTTTCTCCCTGCCTTTCCAAACTCTAACGTGTTTTGGAAAAAAAAAAAACAAACCAAATCAGCAGAACCCCAGAACTTGTATTTGGTTTGTTACAGCCCAATAACTGCAGAGGTCTAATTTGCTTTCACACGCTACTTTTGTTCTCAATGAGCACACACAAAGAAAGCACAAGACTGTGTGGTTGTATCTTTTTCTCTATTGATACACTTACCTTCATTTACAAAGTATACAAATGCACCAGTCTCGGGTAGTCTGAAAAATGGGTCAGAGGAGGAAAGGAACACGTAACCACGGCTTAGGGAAAATTCCAGGAGAACAGGCTGTTGCATACGGACATCACCCGCGTATCCATAACTACTTCTGTACAGCTGCTGCATAATACAGGTTTTCCTGGCACATCAGACACTGACAAAACCAAGGAACTTCAAAAAGCAAGTCTGATTAAAAGAATTGGTGACACTGAACACTGGGCAAGACATTGTCCTATAAATCACTTGTAAAAGTGAAAGAGTCATCTAGCAGCAGAAAATGGCAAAAAACCACTACACTGAGGAATCTCAAAAACTGAACTAATGCCTGCAGAGATTTATGCACCATTCTATACCAAAACACTAGTCACATTTTTATAGAAAGATGAAGGTGAAGTGAGCAAAAGGTCTCAGGGAAAAGTGACGAGAAAAAGCAACATATACCAAAATCTGTGTGTTTTTATCTTTTAAATATAGTAGCAGTGAAAACAGCTGGCAATGGAATAATTCTTTCAGAAATCCTGGAATCCTCATACTTGTTTTCCTTCTTGTGATTTCCTCTGCAAACTCTCCATAGCCCTGAACTGAGACTCTGAACACATTACATGTGTTCTGAACACAACAGATATGCAGAACCTGTGAAGATTTTGAACTATGTCAAAAATGAAATTAAAATGCCCCAAGACACAAAAGTCAAACCTTCTTCCATCTACTGAGCAGCGCCTTTATGGTGGTGCCTTCAGGAGGCATCTCAACAAAATGGATCAGTGAAACTTAACTTGACTACCATTTGAGACTGACATTTCTTTCAAACCCTTTTCCCTCAATTCACAAGTAAGAGAGATTTTACTTTTGCCATCACGCAAAGTGTTGCTCTCCATTGCCATCAACAATAAAAATATTATCAATAAGTTAAGTCAGTATATTAAAAATAAAAATATACTTAAGTCTAACCTTGAGGCCAATGTGAACTGGCAAATCACTCACCAATTCACTGCATATGGGAGCTTTTCAACATACGTGTCTGCATTTTATAAATACTCATAGAGGATACTGTCCACTAAAAATTATCATTAAGGAAAGAGTAATCAACAGCAGCCTTATTTACAGTAACTGCATTTTTAATACAGCATTTTTCTTCCAGTAACCATAGCTGCAAATTTCAAAGTAAGTTGCCAATCCAGACATACCAAATAACTTTCAAACAATGTCTTGGCACTGAAACAGTTCTTTAACAGAGACCCTTAGACCCCTTTCGAACACAGTAGATTTCGTAGAAGTCTCTGTCTGCCTGGGAGCAAAGCCCCCTGTGTGCTGCGCTGTACACAGCAGCCAGACAACCAGCCCAACACCCTTCTCATTAAAAGCCTTTTCTGACTTTCATAGGCAAGGTATCACTAGTGTGTAACACCACTATTCCGGGTTTATTCAGCAGGGGGTAAAGTGCCAAACTACTTTTTTCTGACACCTTTAATCTTTACAATACTTACAATTGATATAAAATACAACAGTGCTCTACTAAGAGTAGATTCCCACAGAAATAAATTGACTGGTCTGGCTTCCCTTTTGCAATGGTGGTCATCCCACTCTCTATGTAGGATACCTGTGAGACATTATATGCCATACAGTATTTTACTCTTCAAGGATTTTCGGGGTGGACAGGACACAACATAATCCTTTGTGTTATTTTCCTCATATTCACCAGGTCACCTGTAGGCAAAGACCCTGCAGGCTTCACTGCCCCTGAACAACTCCCACCGTGAGCCCCTGCTGAATAAAGGATGGGGTCTGCTGGAATTGGCCATGCAGAAAAAGGTGTATCTGTGCCCAAATGAAAGAAGGCACTGGAGAGTTGGAAAGCACTGCAAGCTGAGGGCAGCAACAATTCATAGGCTTGGAAAATTATGTGGGCTTTACCTTTTACACTCCTGTTAACTCTGATTTTCATGAAGTAGGTGGTGTTGCTACAGCAACTGTCATATCACATCATTTCAGCTGTCTCTGTCACAGAGATCATCTTATTTTATCTTAAACTCAGATATGCAGCTTTTCTTCTTCTATTCTAAAGCCCTCTGTGTTTTGGATATAAAAAATTACACAAAATGGAGCTATGCCATATAAATGATATTTTCTAAAAATGTAGCAAAGCTTACAGAACATTTTTATTTGTTCTCCTTTTACAAATGCAAGCGGCACTGACCAGATTTATGGCGCTTCAGAGGTTCAGAAATAAACTAAGAGATGGTCTCATGATGCCTCGTGCCAACTTTAATGTGTTCTTCCTATGGAAGCCAACCCTGTGCTCTGGTGCACTTCACCAGAAGTAACTCATCTATTCACAGGTGAAAACATCTCGCTTCCTCATGCCCAGGCCATTTATTCACCCACATTCCACACAATTCACACCCAGCTTCGATGCTGCTGCCCATCCACCGCACACGATACGCCGTGCAACTCGTGTACCTCACCCTCTCAACCTGAGCCTGGAAAAAGCATCTGCTGAAGCAGAAGTCTCTACACATCTTCACCCGTTTCAGAAGGTTTGCCTTAGCTGCTAGGGATGAGGTGGCCACCGGGCTTTGCAGCTCCCTTGCTCAGTAACCCAAGAACTTGGTGCTACCTCCTCTGCCTCCATTTTGCTGTCTGGATAAGGTCTTTGAGGACTCAATGCGCAAGCAAAACTCAATAAAATCCTGATGACAGAAAGGCTGTATTAAATTTTTTGTTATTAACATGCATTCCAACTCATGCACTCACAGATCTTCCTTTAAAAAAAAAAACAAAAAACCAAAGTGGAACAGTAGTAAATATTCAGTTACACCCTCAGGCTACCCAGGAAACTAGAGAAAGCCCTATCTATAGTCAAAGGTTATTGCACAGACCACTCAGCTGCTGGCACAGGTCAGACCCATCAAGCTCTGCCACAGCCTAAGCTGGGAAGTATTTATATCTGTTTCCTTGTAAGCATTTCCAGCCACTTTCAAAACAATCAATGCAGTCACCAAATTACACTTCACTTCTACAAAGACAGGTCCTGGGCAGATGGAAATCTGCCTACACAGATATAAGCTATGGGCAAGAGCTGTACCTCATGTACCTGGTTAAAGGCAGTGCACACAATTAAGATACCAAGTGGCCTTTCAGTTCTTTCAGTGACTTTGCAAGCTTCATTTCAGTGCCCCAGTACCTGACAGTCCTTAGCTTAATTTCCTAGAGAAATTAGGTTTGGGCAATGGTGCAGTGCACATGTCTGTCTAGCCTCCTCCCAACAACTTTTGAAACTCTTGGCCAATTTAAAACAAATTTGGCAGAGGTATGGACATCTATTACTAACGAGCTTTGTAAAAACAAGTAAATGAACGAAGCTCTTCACTGCCAGCTGAAGGAAGGCTGCAGGAGCCTTGTTACACACCAGAGAACCCACAGAGATTTTGCTACTCATGGAACAGATTCCTTAGGCAGGCAGTAGGAAAGGAAAAAGAAGAGTATTCACCAAGTTGTTATTTATTATGGCAGTCAGTGAAGTCACTTAATCCTCTTGTTCTCTACTGGTATTGATAATATCTTTTCACCTTATCCCATCCACTCATTTACTATTTCTAGTAATCATGAGCAAATTTATTTGAAAACTGCAGTGTCACTTGACAATCTCTGAACTCCGCACAGACACATCTGGTATTGATAGCCATTAAAACAGTCATGCACATGTCCAGTCCTAAAAATCAGTGGAAAAGACAGCCAGATGTGGACAACCCAGCTGTCTGGTATTATCAGAGCATTTATTCTTATAATATGCAGTGAAAACCAGAGCTCTACTAGAAAGAATTTCTTTTTATATTATCCACAGCACTTACTATGCAAGTAATGTAAGTCTTCTAACAAAGACACAGCAGGAGTGTTTGGGAATTAACAAATTTGCCCTGACAGCAATTAATTATGGAGTTTGGGGTGGGCAGGGGTTTGGTTGAAGAAGGGAAATTATTTTTTTTTTTTTAAAGATTTTGTTAAAAGACAATAAACTGGATGAGGGATGCTGGGTAGGACTCATAGCTAAGAATCAGAGTGCTCTAGACTTACTCTGGAAACTGCATGTCTCTGCCTGCTCGAGGGACACACACTGACACAGATCAGAGGTCCCTTCTGACCCTCTTCTTTCTCACTGCTGTTATTTCAGCGTTACGAACCTCCACAATTGCTGCAGCCTGGGGAAAAATGGGTTAAACTTCACAAATTAAAAACAAGCAAGAGAAACACCTTTCCTCTTTCTGCTTAACTGGATAATTGTTTAGCGGGAACCTGCTTGATGAGTTTCAGCAGCTCCCAGAGATCAGGCAAGGCTGCTTCTGAGAGCAGTTAAAGCTGCTGACTGTATAAACACCTTTAAGCTGACCAACAGGGTACCCCCCCTCGCCAAGGTTGGTTTTTTTGCTAACTAAAATTTCCAGAAGGCAATGAAGCAGTTTGTATACCAACAATCCATCCAAACCCAGTAAAAGCAGGGAACGGTACTATTTTAGATTAAATGTTTTATAGAAGTTATATACATAAAACTGTCCTATGGTCAGAATAAATAGATGATTTAAAATATGTTTAAGTGAATGAAGAAAGACTAAATAATTCTCACTGCAACAGAGAGAGCATAACAGTAAGATTCAAATGAATAAATAACAGGTTCTGTCCTAGTAATTTAAGGGGCTAAGAAACTTCTAGTTCTGAAGGTTCATGTGACAAGTCAGAGGGTTTCACTGGATCTGTACAATCCTCTGGGCTTATTACTTGATACCATTTATCTATAATGCTAAGATTTTACTCTAGTAATGAGTGATTTTGAGTCCAGTTGGCTAAAATGTACATGATTGATTTTCACACAGGGATTATCTTGTCCTTTATCAGATGTGTGTGCAAGCACGTGAGTTTAAAAAAAAAAAAAAAAAAAAAAAAAACATGACGGCATGGGAAAGTGCTCTGCTCCGCTGCTGGGTATAGAAAGGCCGCTGCAGGCATGAGAAACCTTCATAAAAACGCCGTTTAGAGCCTGCCCTTCTACTCCGCACATGTCATCTTGCCTATCAAGCTGCCTAATTGGAAAATTAGGCTGGCCTTAATTTAGAGCCCTGGAAGTTCGTGCCAATAATTTCCCAGACACTTTTTTTTCTCAGTTATTTTTATAAACGGTTTCAGCACATCGGAAATCTTGGAAAAAACCGTGGTTTAAAAAAAAAAAAAAAAAAAAGACAAACACTGGTAAAATCTTGCTATAAAGTCAAACCACTCACAACTGTATAAACAACAAAGCAGCACCGACAGCAATCGCTGCAAAATATTGGAAAATATTTACTTAGCACCGTCTGTATTATCATCTGCATTTCCATTTATTCACCTTCAATCAACTAGACACTGCAACTGATAAATGGACATTTATACACGCTGAGTTTTAACATCAAGAACCCAGCTCTCCCTTCCTGAAGCTCTCAGTCGACACCAGCCAGGAGTCCCACCTCGGGGCTCTTTCTCCCAGATTCTCTTCTCTGAGGATGCAAGAGAGACTAAATGAAGGCAACTACAAATTTATACCCTGAAGAATAACATATTACAGCTTTTCCCAATATTGCTCAGACGCAGCTCAAAGTGTCTGATAAAGCTACCGTAAAAACAGAGTTCTGGGCTCAGCACTGTCCATACAAAACCACCCACCCAGCCCCTGCCATTTTAAGAGAGGTGTCCCTTCATAAAATAACAGGAACTGCTCCTCAAACACTACTGCTGTAATCATGTTTTGTACCCCCTCCCCAAGCATTATGTCTTTTTGTACTATTTTTTCATACAAGGGTGCCCTCAGAGATGTTGGGGTTTCAAACTCAGAGCCAACTTTCCAAAACACGCTGCATTTTGAAAAGCCCATTTTTGTTTCACAGAGAAATAAATGAGTTTGCATCATAAAGGCTTTATCCCCCCAACCCCAAAGCCTCCCATACAGTTAAAAATCAAATCCAGCTTTATTTTCCTGCATGAGTCAGGCTGCCTGCAGCTTCAGAGGAAGGCAAGCTTGGGGTGGAGAATAGAACTGAACTACGAAATCCAGAGAGGGATACTTGTTCTTCTAACAGCACACTCCTATTTTCCCAAGACATTTGCTAATATTTTCATTTTAAAACTAGAGGAAAGCCACCCCCTTCCCCCCAAAAGAATTTTTTAAGATTATAAAGACACACAAGGACACACTTTATTATTTTAACAATTATTGCTATTTTCAGAGCTCCAGCACAGCTACTTCCTTCCATAATTGGACTTCAATCAAACCGTAGCGAAGCTTTTGATCTTGGAAAGAGTAACAACATAGCTCTGTTATCGGCACATAGGGGGCAAAGAGTAGGACATCCAGAATTTTTCAATAAAAGAAAGTTAATTGCTTTGACTTATATTTATCAAAGGTCACAGCTACAAGTTCTGAGTGCACACGCATAACGGTGCACACTGAGAGACCTTGTATAGATCGGCCAGAGTAAGTGTTGGGATTATGCTGTGTGCATTAAAAAAAAAAAAAACACAAAAAAAGAAGAAAAAAGCAGCAAAACAATGCTAGATTACTATCCAAATATACCCCAGTGGATGTCCTGCCAAATAGCAAATATGTGGCTGTAAGCTCCAAACTGAAATAAAAGCTTGGCCAGAAGCCCAGAGCTTCACTGTATTTTGCTCAGCTAGCCATAGTCTGGCAGAACAGAGTGAACACATTCTCAGCCACGTGATAAAGAAGCCCGTCGGGCCAAGCTGATTTCCTTGTGTTGGTTAAATGTGATCTTCAGACTGTACACACCAGCGGCTTTGGGAAAACGTGAGAAAGTGGGAAACAACAAGCCACAGGCTATAAACTGAAGGGCGGCAAAAAAAATTAGTTAAGGGGTTTCCCTAAATGCTAGTGTTGCCAGTGCTGTATTTTAATGAGGTGTTAACTAGGCTTGTAGGACTGAGCATATTCAACCAAGGGTGCTGAGCACTGGGCATTCACCTGGATTTTGACAGGAGTTATACACCATCAGCTCCTTCAAGGATGCAGACTGTGAAAGGATCTGATTGGGAAAAGGCAGTGTAAATTTTTCATCATAGAGGATTATGAGAGCTTCCCAAAAGGGGCTCAAAAATACAAAATGCTAAATGACTTCAAATTCCACACTCGGGAGAATGAGAAGTACCCAGGCCTCTCAGGATGTGTCGCAGGACAGGAAGGGTATGAATCTCCTATGGTTCAGATTTTGCTGACACTACTTAAATAGCCACCAAGTAGCACTGCTGAACAGAGAAACGTTCATGAAGGGAGACAGAATTTGGCCAAAGAATTCAAGCTGAAAAACATGCAGGGTCTAACGGGATAAAAGCTGTCCTGATGATAAGTTATTACATTTTGATAGTAGTGATAATGATGTTTTTAAATAACTGACTTCAGAAGAGACAAACAGCATCGCTGGCCAGCATCAGAGGTGCACGTGACTCGTGAGAGCATGTTACATGTGGAAGCAGAAAGAAAAGCCTCCAAATGCAAGACCTCAGAAGTACATCCCTGCTACAGATAAAAGGAACTCAGATGAAACAGTCATGAGAATGCATAAGAAAAGTGAGATTTGTTTACTTTATAACAGAAATAAATGGATAACCTAGACACGTGCATCAGCTGATGAAATCAGAGACACACATGAGTTGACAATTATACCTCCAGTTCTTTCCTTCTATTTGGCTAATGATTTCTTTTCACGTGTTCAGAACAGCTTCCAGACAGAGACTACCACAATTTTCAACAATGACTTCAACCATGTCGCACTGAGAAAATTGAACAGATAAGAGAGTTTGGAAAAGCGTTTCTTAAACCCCGTGATGACTCCAGTCCAACAGAAAGATCAGTCTTCCTGAGAGCAGCCATGTGATTATGGATGCATGAACATCAGGACTCAGAGTCCATGCCCTGATTTTTTAAGTGCCAAAAGAGCAATAGCTAAGGGGTTTCAAGTAAGACACCCAAACCACAGCTGTCCAACATCTGTAACTGAAGGCTTGTGGTTTAACCTCCTCAAAAGGTTGATATGCAGGTTAACTTTAAATATGCTGCACTCTTTCCTAATCCTCTCATTTAAGTACACAGTTGAGTGATGCAGGTGTTCACAAGGTCAACCTCCTGCTCCATTTTACTCGGTTTGTGTTACTCTCAAAAAATGGCTCAATCACCAGATTACTACCACCTCATCTAATGAGCAAGCTGCCTCTTTTTTGCCTGTGTGAATTAGAGGAAGGCACTGGAACAACATATGGCTAAAGAACACGACACAGTCTTGATATCTTACTTATTAACCTTATCTGTTACGGTCTTCTCTCCCAAGAGAAATAATCTTCACTACGGGCAGGGGAATTCATTCCTCAATTTTCAATGTACACGTACTGACACAGAGGGCAGTGGGTGACAAAGGCCATACTGTCACCAGTCCCTTGCGACTAACCTGCTTGGGAAGCTGCGCTCCCCACAGAAGTTTGGAAATTGAGAGTGAGAATTAAACAACGGTGCCCTAAGGTATTTGTAGCTTTACTCCCCTAAGTCTGCTCACTCTTAGCTAGTCCTCAGAGCACTGACCACCCAGCTCAGCGCTGCTCTGATTCTGGCCACCTGTCTCTAGCTGCCTGGTTGCACTGCCTCAGCTGAAGTCAATCATTATTGATAAGGAGAATTGGGCTACTCTATGGAGTTAGCCCAGCATATAAAATGGATACACCAAATTAAACTATGTCAGGATGTACGTAACACGAAAAAAACCCCACTGAGCAAATATGCTGTGAAAATTTTACTTTAACATCCACGTGCCGCTGTGGTATACTTCAAACAGCAGTGAGCTCAGCACTAGCAGTTATTTCAGATCTCTATCTGATTTTTCAGTCTTCCAAAGTTAAGCTCAAGGCAATGTCTTAGACATAGCTTAAAAAAAATAAAAATAGGCAAAGCAAAAAAAAAATAAAAATCTCAAAATTTCTCATTAAACTTTCTCCCCCTGAGTCCTGAGAAAGCAGGAAGAAACTCTTGAGTGTCTTTTCATACAGCTTTTCTTTTTTTTTTTCTTTTAAAGACATTTCATATCACATAAACCACCGCAAGACCAAATGGACTTTCAGGCCTCAGATAAGTGTTACCTTACCACAAAGGGCATTGAAATGTCTCATTGCTGTGCTGGAAACAGAACGTAGGAAGGGAGAGAGGGTCTGACAAATCTCTAAAGGCCATAAGAAGCACATGGGTTCAGGGATAGAGGGAATGGGAGACTGAGGGAGCAGGGGAGTCCACCCAGCAGCGCTGCATTATGCTGTGAGTGTGTTGTGTCATTACAGCTTTATCCCGACACACCCATATTTACAGCACACAATGTACTGTACAACTCACAATGCCAAGAAACTCAACACATCTAATCTGGCAGAAAAACAAAGTCATATCAGGTTAATCCAATTCTTAAATTGCACAACTTTGAAAAGCCAATAGGAAAGCAAATCTTCCCCTGGCTTGTGCTCCCCCCCTAGTCCTCCTCCCACCGCACATACCCTGCCACGACCTACTTTTCCTCTTTGATCCCTCAACATTTTTAGCCCACTCTCACTCTCCCCTGTTTCTCATTCACTCCTAACCTCCCTCTGCCCCAGACCCTGGTGGCAGAGCAGAAAGTTCACTCTGACAAGAGCAAGCTGTAAAAGGCAGCTCTGTGCGCAGAGCCCCGGCCGGAGCACACGGAGAAGAATGAATGGCAAGAACCATACACAAGGTCACTTGGACACCTGCCCGCATGTGATACTGCAATAATTGTGATAAGATAACAGGCCTCAAATTTGAAGTTGGCTGACTGCAAGGTACTTTCAAACAGGGCAGCGGAGCTGGGGCGCTTCTGCTGCACAAAAGGAACAGGATATATTAAGGTTCCACAAAAGTTCAGACAATTTTTAGGTAAAATAATTCTGCTCAACTTTGGAAAGGATGAAGATTGTTCCATTGCCTGGGCTCGGTGCTTTCAAGATCTTGCCCACAAAACTTACAGCTGGTTTTCTAACTTCTCTTTTCAAAGGAAACCTTAGAGTCCCATACAATCACAAGATTCCAGAAGCTGAGGATTTTAAAGGAAGAACAATAGTGGAAAAAAGTTTTTGACACTCCCTCACAACACACACTAAACCAATTAAACCTGGTTTATTGCAGATTCATTTCTTAAAGTGAATTGACATCTCGTGGTGTCTAAAAAGGTGTCAGCTTTCCCAGAAGCATTTCACAAAGATCAGGCATTTTAAAGGTCTCATGTAAATTCTCTGATGTAGAAAATGCACATATACATTACATTACAGCTCTTCCTGCTCAGTAACATATTCCCACCCTATCCACTCATCTGTTTTCATGAAATCTGGGGAATGTAATTATTCTTTCCAAATCACAACTTTCACGCCACGCTTGGTTAAAATCAGCCAATATACTCAAAAATCATGAAGCAGGAACACGCAAGAGGCCACACATACCTAGCATGATTGCACATGGTTTGTTTTCATAGCAGCAAATCAGGCAAAAAAAAAATATACCCCAACGCTCATCTGTCACAGCCAGCAACAGAGCTGCAAGAGTTACACACACAACGCGGCCAAATGCCCCGCGCTGCACCGAGGGGCCACAGCTGCAGGGATTACAGACGTCAGTAACATCTCTATTTCCACTATGCAGCACAAAGGAAGAAGGAAGAGTGGTATGTCTGATTGCTGCAGGGTTCTTCAAACTAAGTCAGTTTAACCCTCTCTGTTTTGATGAGGAATACAAGTTGGTTTTCAGTGCTTAATTCCTACTTACTAAGCATTACAAGCTAAGCACCCAGCTGGGCTTTTAAGCAGACTTCTTGCTAGAGTAGGACTCATTTCCAAATGTTGAAAGGGCAAGTTTGTAAAAATGACTAAATTGTTTTAAGTCACCTCCTCTGTTTCAATGCAGCCCTCTCGCTTTGAGCCCGTGTTTTATATTCTGCAGCTTTGAGTAACGCACTCATCTACAGGAAGGTTTAGTGCTGTTATTTCAGTAATCTCGCTGTGCTAAAAATATTGATTGCACTGTCAAATGGAGTTCTGCAGGACTATTTTGTGTTTAGAAGTTTCACATTATTGTTCGTTCAGTTTTTCAAAATGCAATCTACAGTTTCCTTTCTTGCGTCCTTAGAACCTCAAGCTGTAAGGTTACGAGCAGGACCATATCTAATTTCTGGTTTGAGTGCTTTCACCTGCATTGTGATTGTTAAGTTACCAGGTCACCTCAAGTATAGCAATGTCCATGTAGAAGAATTAAGTTGGGAGCCTTGCAAATGTTTAAAAAAAAAAAAACATTTAAGACCCAATCATTTGCCACACAAAGTAATGGATCTTGCTATGGATGGAGAACCCTGTTCATTCATTTGTTTATTAAATTCAGGAGTACCAACCAGTTCTGTAATGAATTACTTAATCTTTGACCTATTGTCCACAGCCACGTTCCAGAACAAAGAATTTATAGCAAGCTGAGCTCCCTAAGGCTAATTGGAAAAGAACTCTTTTTTTTTTTTTTTTTAAACCATTCTCCATCCTCAACAAGTCATTTACAAACTATGAATTTTTGCCTCTCTGCTTATACACCTACATCTCTAAGAATGACATTTTGTTGGAGGTGAATTATTGCTGTAGTTCACTCTAGCATCTGCTTGTAGAGTAAATGCATGCTAATACATCCACATGTGGGTTCCTGTCAAGTTTTTTTCAGTAATAATCTAAATTTGTGTTCCAGTTAATAAGATCTTAGTTTTCTAGGACTCTAATGCAATTTGTTTTTTTTTATTTCCTCCCACAAACGGCCATACACAAGCAAAGAGCTTCAAGATCCTCAATGCCTGTTTTCACTAAAAGGCAAATAATATGAACAAGAGAATACTACCAGTAAGATGAAGAGCTAAAGCTGTTTCTCTCAAAGTTGAGCAGAGAACCCTGAAGCAAGAGCATGCCACATCAGAGAAGCTAAGCAATGGTGTTGGATGGCGTACAATGAAAATCTGGGCCAAATTTAGCCCTGGCAAGATTTAGTTCAGAGAACGGGACAGGGAAGCATAATTGTACAACAGATTCAAGCATCTCCGAAGTGTGAGAGGTTGAACAATAACTTGTATTCATTTAAAACTTGATGGATACTACCTCAGTTATGCCAGGTTGAAGTGCTATGGAGAACCCTAGCAGAAAAGAGAAGGGAAAAAAGGTTGCAACACATGCTGCCTTACCTACCTGTGTCAGCTCTCTCCACATCAGCTCTGAGGCTCTCAGGACCAAAAATTCAGCTTTGTGATAAACAGGCACCTTCTTTAATAGCATTTGTTCATTTAAAAAAAAATATGATGATACAAGCTACAAAATCTATTTGTCATGCATTAATTTTGAAACAGATGTGCATTCTACATTCATTTTCTCTACTAACTCATTAAATGGAGTAGATTTGAGGTTTAAGTAGATGTTTTTTTTAGGAACTTTCATTATCTACTTAATGTAGAAGGATCAAACCACAGTTTTTCTTGAATAAAACCTAATTGAAATACTTTTTTCTGATCATCATAGTCTTCTGTTGAATTCAGACAAAATATTGAAACTACATTTCATTTGTTATGAAAGCAAGACTTCAAAAAAAGCAAACTTCTGATCATGTTTGTGTGATATAAATACTAAATAGCTCCATAGTGTACTGCCAGCAAACCAACCTTCTGATTGCATAATGCTCTAAAGCCTTCTTTACCAATGATGACTACGTCCTTTCATCCTGAGAAAACTCCATTGGTGCCCCAGAGCTGCTAACCCCCCACCTTAAAAAAAAAAAAAAATCCAGAAAGATGAATGACAAGAGAGTAAATGGTGACATTTTGCTGCTCCACCTAGGAGCTGATGGAGAGCAGTCAACAAGCCGCTTGCCTGCTGAGCAATACTGAAATCAGCCAGACCGCATGAGGAGTAAATTACTCATTGCTGAGATTAATTGGGCAGAATCTGGCCACTGCTAGCTCCCACAATTGCCAATCTGCTGTCATATAAATACGCAGAGATTGAACAACTTAATGTGTTTTCTAGTACCTTCATCTAATCAGATAACATCTATGTCTTCTTCGTATACATCTCCTGATGAGGTCTTCTCTCTTAACTATAACATATTGTTTTATGAAAGACTTCAGGGTGTACTCGCTTCTTAAAAATCAAATCACTGCATTAGAGAATCATTCAATCACTCTCCAATACACTTTGAGATAGGAAGCAGGGCTCTGAGAAAAACATTGTACTTTTTCTAGATAATTGCAACAAGTTTGACACTCAGACATCCTCAAAATGTCTTTCTAAGGGGGCAAAAACCCCTACTTGTTCCCTCTGTGTATTCTCTTCCTAACACTGAGTAGCCCTTACGGGCTTAAGTAGCTCTGTCAGTGTGGAAAATACTGATGAGAACTGAAGAGTCAGGCCAGGTATATTTTAAAAGTATAGCATGAACCCCAAGATGTTTCATGCTGTTTACTGTTTGAACTCTGAATTAACTTCAAGTTCTTTCATGCAGTCAAGCAATTATTTAACCAATAATCAACATTTAACAGTGAATATTAAAATTAGATCTCTTGAAGGAGACACAGTGTTCTTGCTTCCAGCATTAACAAGGCTTGTGCGTTCAGCACTTTTTTCCCCCTGTTATCATGTGACAGGCTATTTTTAATATTTGCCTGAATATATTTTGCATCTTCCTTTGATCCAGAAAGCAGTTTTTTTCTGAGGCTCGTCTGCATATTGCATTTCCCTTACCGCGGCAGTCCGGAGCAAAGCTTTTTTTCCATTTCACTGCAATTTCGGCATGGGCTGGTAACGGCAGGAGCGCAGAGCCGTGCGTGCCTGCTGCTGCTCTAGCAAAAGCCATGCTGAGCAGGCGGCACAGGGGACTGCCACGTGCCTAAAGCACATGGTCATGCAGGCAACAGCCATCCAGAGCTCTCACGTGAGAGTCAATGTGAAGAGCAGCTCTGGGTACCAGCCTGCCTGACGGTTTAGCTGGTCATTCCCATGTTGTCACGTGGGAGAACAAAGGTCAGGAAATTCCCAGCTCCTCTTGGTGCCGGAGGTGGACTCTAAGAGAGGGGGCTCACGCTGTGGCTCGTGCAACACCTAGTAACTGCTTGTAAACAGTGATTAAAGCTTAGGAGAGGATTCCAGGTACAGGCTGGCTGCTGGGAATGCTGCTCTTCACACTACAAAGGCTGTGCTGGAAGAGGAGGTCACGTTAAGAAACACAGTGGAAGGAAGACTGCAATAAAGGGAGTGTTGCACACACACCCTTTTGTGGGCTGCCCCCTTCACCGAGTCATCCCCAGTATGCAGCTGAGAGGCTGGATGGAGCAAGAACAAACCTCTCCCAGTTGGCTGCTGTGCCTATCACAAACAAGAGTTAAAAAGAAAATGCCAAAAACCACCCAATCACGCCTACTGTCAATCACTACAGTTCAGTATCTATGCAAGAAGTAAAAGGTAATGGATACCACTCTCCAGATGAAATATCTTGGGTGAATAAATAAAACATGGCATTTGATAAAATCTTTGTGTTCTTGGGGGGGTGGGAGGCGTAAGTGCACTTCAAATGGAAACAGTTCTCAGCTTTTTGATTAATGCACCCCTAATTTTTTTTTTTTTTTAAGCTGAAAGTGAAGACTTGCAGACACTGCTCCTAGGTGCAATTCCGCAGCAGATTACAAAGCTTGGTTTTCTTTTTTCTTTCCTTAAATAATCTTTGGCAGATCTTTTCAAGTAGTCTAAGCACCCAGCCATCCAGGCAACACAGACTGAAAACCACTGTCATAGGAACGCAAAGAATGAGGGAGTTTTTTCAAAGCCTCCAACAGCTCTACCCTCCGTAAGAAGCAGGGCAGTAAGAGCACATGGGTTATCACGGTGTCAGCAGCATCCCCGTGACACAGCCCAACATCCAGGGCTTCAGTGGCAAACAGAACATTTGGATCTAAACCATAAAATCCCAAAAACCTTCTAATTAGGGTCTTCCACCAGATTCAGCTGATGCTTCTGAGCTCTAATTCACATCCTTCAAAGCTTTTATAATATCTGCCCCATTCATCCCAAGTAGGGCGACAAAAGGAAAAAAGCCAGGTAAAAGTAACCAACTAACTAGTTACCTGCAAAATATGAACCTCCCTCTACATACAAACAGCTAAGAATACTCCCAGTTTCCTTAAAGTACTCCACAGTTAAATGGATATTTACATTCATCCAAAAAAATAGCGAAAGCCATTACAAGGTCTGCAACAGATTAAGAACCAAGAAAGTGTGTTTGCAGTAACAGGTTACTTTCCAAAGGCAGCTTTATAAAACCTGTTTCTCTAAGGGAGACTACAGATTTCAAACAACTAACCAGCATCCAGTACACACAGGGAGAAAAGTTTCAAATGCACCTACACATTACAATGAATGGTGGTCTGCAATGCTAAAATAAATGAAGACTATTTTTTATTAACAAAACTGGTACCGTGAAAAAGAAATACAGCAGATTCCAGTCTTGCAACAGCCATTACCCTGCGTCCCTCCTCTTCGAAAAGAGAACCAGTATTTGCCATACGTACATTCCCTGGACAGGAATCTATAGGGAAGTACGTGCTTGCTTTATTCTTTGCTACAGCCCAGGGAAACTGGTGAACCTAAGCATTTTTCCATCAGCCAGAACACCTGAGCTGGAAACACAGAATTAAGTTAAATTTATAAGGACCCTTTTTTTGTTGGTTTTTTTCATTTGGGTTTTGTTTTTTTTTTTTTTTTGTGTTTTTTTTTTTTTGGTTTTTTTTTTTTTTTGTGTTTTTTTTTTTTTGGTTTTTTTTTTTTTTTGTGTTTTTTTTTTTTTGGTTTTTTTTTTTTTTTGTGTTTTTTTTTTTTTGGTTTTTTTTTTTTTTTGTGTTTTTTTTTTTTTGGTTTTTTTTTTTTTTTGTGTTTTTTTTTTTTTGGTTTTTTTTTTTTTTTGTGTTTTTTTTTTTTTGGTTTTTTTTTTTTTTTGTGTTTTTTTTTTTTTGGTTTTTTTTTTTTTTTGTGTTTTTTTTTTTTTGGTTTTTTTTTTTTTTTGTGTTTTTTTTTTTTTGGTTTTTTTTTTTTTTTGTGTTTTTTTTTTTTTGGTTTTTTTTTTTTTTTGTGTTTTTTTTTTTTTGGTTTTTTTTTTTTTTTGTGTTTTTTTTTTTTTGGTTTTTTTTTTTTTTTTTTACCTTTAAAGGGGAAAAAAAAAAGTCAGTGAGGATTTTGTAATGTCATGCTCAGCTCTGCTTTGCTGAGCCTGATGACACTTCTCAGTGAACGCCAGTGCAGATTTCCAGATCTCTTCCAGAGATGGTATAAAACTACCTATTTCGGCAATACCATTAGCTTCTAAAGATAGATAAGGCTTGTATTTCAACACGCGCACAAAAATTTAAATCTTCTCATGCCACTCTTCTACAGACTCTCTATGGCCGAGATACACCACGTACACACACGAGTCACATTTGGTGTTCCACGTGCGTGGGCTCATCCTCCCCCACACACAGAAGCCACAGGTAGAGGAGTTTTGCCCAACTGCACGTGATAACGCTGGTGCTAAATGCTGCGGAGCCATCTAAAGTAGGGACATAAGCAGCACAGGATTTCACCCTTCTTTCAGCCACACGCTCAAACAGGCTTCCACGGCACGACAAAATTCAGGGGACACAACACCAAAATATTTTTAGAATTACTATCACCTAAAAAATTCAGTTTTCCTAAAGATAGTAAGATCACATGGATTAATTTTTATTGAAATTGTGTAATTTATACTACTTGTTCTTGGGTTTGTTACAATAATACAAATCACAACAGCCACGCACACCAGAAAAACCTTTCTTCATGTGACAATTTAAAAAACTTATTTTAAAAGTCTTAAGATACATTAACCAAAAGGCTCCATTATAATGATTTTAACATTTACCTCCTAACTTTCATATTTCAAAGCAGCACATTTGCCTTGGCTCTTTTATGACAACCATAAATGCTCCGTTTTACTAAAACAAAATGGTTTTTAAGATATATACTGTTTTATCTTAAAACTTGCTCAAACGCTAAAGTCCAAGATGATCTTCTCTTCAAAACAGATTGTCAAAGTAAGATTTTTACATGACAGCACATAAACATTTCAACAACCTGATGATAAACCAGATTACGGTTAATTGTAATGGGGGGGAAGAAATACTATTTTAGGAAATGGAATGAGCTCCCTTTTAAAAAAAACACATTTAACAAAAAAAATATTATTCTTAAAGGAAGATAGCATGGGGAAAAAATACCTGCTAATTTAGATGTTTTATCCTACCCCAAGAGACATGACTTCTTTTAAAACTGTAAAAAAAGCGTACAGAGTTCCTAGTGAGAAAAGTTTGCAACTCTGTGCTGCAAGCAGCTCAGGAAAAACTCAAAAAAAATCAATGAGTTGAAAAGTCATGCGGACAGCTGATAACAAATGAGTTCTGACAGGTGATCATTAAAAGCCTGGCTCATAACCAGGCTCATCTGAAAAAAAAGAATGAGGACAGATTATCTGCTTTTAATTTTATGTGTCCGTATGCAACAGAAAATGGTGTAGCACATATGCACTATTTTTAAGAACTGGCTCAGAAAAAGAAAGGGTTTTTTTTTTTATATTCTGCTCTTGCCAACTCCAAATATATTTTAACTTTGGAAGCCCTCGTAAGTTATTAGTTCACTATGAAATGCCTTGAAACTGAAATACAAAACAAAGTCAAACACACATAAAGTAAAAGTAAGTATATCAAATCCACGACTAAACACACGCTTCTGACTTGGGGCCAAGGAGTCTGTTGACAGGTTTGGGGTGTTTTGGGGGGTGTTGCATTTCTTTTTAATGAGAAAGGAATGTTGCAGACTTGTAAAACTTTTCTATTTCATCCTGCTCCACAACTTTTGTCCTTCTATTTATTTATTTTGCCTCCTTATCAGATGATTCTGACAATGACTTCGCACGCTGAGCATGGCAAATGATCAAGCAGAAGGGAGAGGAGTGGTTTCCTGCTCCCAAGAGCACACTTTGCTCTAGCAGACCTTGTGTGAGCAGAAGAGCACAATAAATAAGTCACCCTTGGTCTTTTTATTATTTTTTTTAAGAAAAAAAGGCAAAGTTCCATGTTTTCCAAACTTCAATGTTGACACTATTCCACTGACCATGATCTCAGCCATGCTGGTGTCAAGCCAGAGCAGTTATTCTGGATTCATATTAGTGTCTCTAAAGGGACAGTTTCAAGTGCTAATAAACTAATAGAAGACTTCCACTGACATCAAACGGGTTTGAATCATGCATTACAATCAGAACTTGGACTCCGTGATGTTTTCTTTGCCTACAGCTTAAGGTGACTATAGATGTAATTTATCAACTCAGGTCTGTTACGCTCAGTCTATGGTAATTTAAGCAAGATTACAGCACAGCTCCAAAATTTAGTTCCTGCCCGTGTACTGTGGCAAATTTTAATTTGCTTAATAAAGAATAGGATTATGGCCAAAATTTCAAACAGGAAATATTTTCTTTAACTTCAAAATAATTGCCCTCTCCTGTGCTCTCACATCAAATACTGGCCAAAGGAATATTCTCTTTCACAGTCCCTGTTCATTTAACACCACGGCATCTATGCATTACTATTCTATTTGAGGTCTTTTTACTTGCTAATAGGTAGTCTGACAACAAAAAAAAGATGACGAGTAAGTTTCCTCGGAATTCCCACAGTTTCCTTACATAATTGAAACACAAATCACTGTGGAGTAACTTAGAAACACCTAGAGCTATTATTTTTATTTTTTGGTGCGTGAGCGACTTGAATCCTATCGTCCCTGTCTAAGCTGCCTTTCAACCACACCAGGGGAAGCAGTGATTTACATCGGGGAGGAGGGCTCATGCCAAAATCCATAGGAAGTTCTTAGGGCTCATTTACCTGGTCTGACCGGGCTCTGCATGCAGTTCTGCGACACCATGCCTGGATGGACTGAAGTAGAAGCCCTGCTGCTGAGGTCCATGACAGAAGGTGATGCTGAGGTAGCTTGCTGGAGACCTGACTGGTGTGGGCTATGCTCGTGCTGGTTTGGGCTGGGTGGAATGCCATTTTCTGAGAGGAATTCTTCCAGGTCCATGTATTCCAACTGGAAAGTGTCTCCGTCGTATGGCAGTGTCTTGTCCCATAATGTTGGGCCCAAGAAAGCTGATTGAGGGACTGTGGTACTGGTGCTGTCATCGTCTAACTTCTTTTCTTTGTCTTTTTCTTTACCGAATGCTTAAACAAAACACATAATAAAGATATAAGAGCTGAGCAATTAAAATAACAGGTACTACTTCAATTATTTCTCCTGTACTCTCAATTATAAGAAATGGATACTCCTTTCATAAAAATAACCCACAGTCCATTTTTTAGAGAATTGAAGGGTCATGCCAACTGAGCACCTTTCCTGCACCCAGGCAAGTTATTGAGATTTTCCTCTATTTTTAGTTAACAATTCCACAGCAGTCATGGCTTTGAATGTCAGCTTCAATAAGTATTCAGCAGACTTAAAAGCAAGTATTTAAATAGAAACAAACTAGAAGATGTTGTTATATATTCTATTGAGAGCAATCTTATCCTAACTTCCCTGTAATTTATTATACTCTCATGAAGTCCCAATCTTGCTGGTCCTTTCACAAGGAAAGCAGTTCTCAATTTCAGTCCTTCTTAACAATGTTGTAAGCTAGTAACTTATAAAAACAGGTAAGTCTAGCAGAAAAAGTATTCTGATATGCAGAAGAGCAAAAAATGAAAAATTCAAAGGTAGAAGTAAAGCAAAAAGAAAAAGTTGAAGTGATGCTTCCTCCTCACTCCTAACATATCCAGTGATTTCCAAGGGAAACCTCTGATTTCTCGACAAGATTTGCAAGAATCTGAACCAATAAAGCTTCCTGGTAATTACCACACTTTCTTAATGTTTTCTTTTTAACCACAGGCAACAACCCCCGGTGAAATCCTGCGAGCCGCTCCGCAATAAAACTCGGAAAGCTGAGGACACAAAAAAGCCTCAGCTCTGCAACACCTTCTACAGGGTTTTAGTTTTTTTAACGTGTATTTGATCCATTAAAAATACACAGCGCGATTATGCCCGCGCTACCTCGGCTTCCCAGAAAAGTTGAAACTTTTCTACCATTAAAGCGCCGTTCAGTGACCGGGGCAGGTTTCGGGGAGGGCGGCTCGTAAGGGGCGGCTGCGGCGGGACCCCGGCTCTGGCTGGTGGAAGGGGGGTCCCCACCGCCCCCCCACTCCCCAACGCTTTGCCCCGGGCACACGGAACCCATTATTTTAATTTTTCCAGGCGGCCGGAGCCGTCCCCGCGGCGGCAAAACCGAGCGCCTTCCGCTAGGTCAGGCCGACTGCGCCCGTCGTTCACCGCCTAATACCCTCACCGAAATCACCCCGTTACTTAATCGCCTCGGGGAGAGGGGGGGTCGGAGGGAGGGGGTAAAAAGGGAAAGCGAGGCAGCAGGTCCCTGAGGTGACAGCAGGACAGGGGCCGCCATTTCGGGGCGCTTGCCCTCCAGCAGGCCGGGCTGTGAGGGGACCCGCGGGGGGCAGAGCTAGCCCCGGGGGGGTCGGGGAAGCGCGGGCTTGCCCAGGGGAAGCCTCACCGTCTTCGTGAGCGAGCGGCAGCTTCAGCGGGTTTTCCAGCAGGGACTTCAGCACCCCGTAGGTGGGAGGTAGGAAGGTGGGGTTCAGCGGGAGCGGCCGCGACATGGTGGGCTTTGCCTCGGGGCAGCTGCGCGGCACAAGCGGTTCTTTCCCCCTTCCTCTCGCGGAGGCGGTGGCGGCGCCGCTAAAAAGCGCGGTGAGTCGGGCGCGGGAGCCGAGCCCCGCTGGCGAGGGGCGCCTGGAGGCCGCCGGAGCAGGGGCGCGGGAGAGGCCGCTCGGCCGCGCAGCTCCGCCACCGCCGCTCCCGCCGCCCGCTCTGCA
>NW_015090778.1:2809402-2904641 GCF_001431845.1 Calidris pugnax
CTGGCCAGTGCGCGGGGACCCGGCGGGGAGCGCGGCCGCGCAGCAACCCCCGCCCGCGGGGAGCCGCGCCTGGCGAGGCCGCTGGCGGGAGCCGTCTCCCCGGTAACCGGGAGGAATGTTAATGAGTTTGAATGTTTGACCTCGCTCGGCGGTGCATCCGAGCGTGAGGGCAGCGGGGAGCGGGGCCGGCACCCCTGAAGGGAGCGGGGACCCCTGAGGGGAGAGGGGCCAGTGGGATCTCCTGAGGGGAGCGGGCACCTCTGAGGAGAGAGGGGCCAGTGGGATCCCCTGAGGGGAGCAGGCACCTCTGAGGGGAGCGGGGACCCCTGAGGGGAGAGGGGCCAGCGGGATCCCCTGAGGGTAGCAGGCACCTCTGAGGGTAGTGGGGCCAGTGGGTATCCCTGAGGGGAGTGGGGACCCCAGAGGGGAGCGGGGACCCCCCATTGCCGCAGTCTGAGGGAGCTGGGCCCTGCCGCTGTGTGAGGGGTCGTGGGTCGCACCCAGCCCAGTGGGGAGCACTGCAGGCTGAGGGGGACACGGCGGGGGAGCCCACCAGGGAACTGCCCTGGTGCCGCGAAGGAGGCGAGGCAGATGGTATTTTTAGCCATTTCTGAGGTAAATGGTTATTGAGCTTACGAGCGTTTAGTTTCAGAGCCACATAGATCTTTCGTACATCTCATTGCTGTAAGCAGATTGCTTCTCTCACCAGTTAGCAAGATAAACCAGGGTGAGAGAGCTGTCACTGCTTGCAGGGTTCCCGCTGTCTTGTCCCAATTTTCTGTCTGAAGGGGCTTTCCTTTCTACTTGCAGAGATCCTCGTTGCAAGCACAGTTGACTTCCTACCTGCTTAGGCCTTCAGCCGCCCTCTCAGCAGCCGAGCCCTACCCGTGCTGTGGTCTTGCTGTAGTAACTGCCACCCTTCAGGTACCTTTGGCGTTTGTATCTCCCTGCTTCTCGTCTTTTTTTTCTTTTTTTGAAAGCTTTACCATTTGTATTTAGTTGCTACTCTATCTTCAAAAGTCAGTTCTTTTATCATTAATAACTATATGTAATCATAAATATGCACTGTAGTGCATAAACTTTTAGTTGGAGCCCTCTGGGGAACAGAAGGTTGCTTTGAACAGTCATGTTCTCCCTTTATGTCTATGGTTTTACGCGCTGACTGCTGTCTGGTCAAACGATACCACTAAACCAAGCAACTAATCAAAGTCCAAAGTGCATTAAAAATCAATAAAATTGCCCTGGCAGGACCCACGCCCGAGGGGCGGCGGTGGCTGGTCAGGCCCTGCAGAACCAGAGTCAGCAGAACCTTCGTGCCGTCCTGGGCAGGGGCTACCGGGGAGCCACCCAACCAGAGGGGCTCCCGTAGCAGTTTTTAAGTCACCTAACCAGAAAAATAAAAAAAACTCCAAACCATTAGATTATTAAAAGATTGTACAACACCAAATTGCTAGTTACTGGAAACCTTCAATTACAGAGGTACAGAGTGGATGACATAAAGATTAGGGCAACGATTGGCAGCCAGAGTGGTGCAGAATGTTTTTTTTCTATGCAGTATAAAGAAAAGGGGAAAAAAACCTTGAGATTTGGCAAGCAAGAAAGAAGAGTAAACAGAAGAGAGGATGTAAAACTAACGGGAAACACTAGTAACAAACAAGATTAGTTAGGGATGTAATGAAAGCTCAACTTGAGGAGAACTACTTATGTTTTTATGGTTATGGACCAATGCTGACAAAATATACTCAACTGGAAGAAATAGCATTTTCCGTGCAACAGAGTAGCAGAAAACTGCACTGTTTCACTACTTGCCATTAATAGGATAGTTGTGTTTAGATCTGTACAAACACAGAACAGAATGAAGGACCAGACATTGTGGACTTACTTAGAGTTACAGACCCTGCGTTCCCAACACACAGGAGCTGGGAATTTCCTGGCTGAGAAAGCCAAAATAACTCTTCCTGACACAGGGACCAGCCAGAAAAGCCGAGAACAGTACCTGAGTGCGGTGCTCGAGCTGTTGGTTTCGGTCTCATACTACAAGAGGAGCCATAATTTAACTCCAGCTTTGCCACACAGGCAGGTTTCATCCCTGGTAGCCGAAATTGCCCAGCTGTCAGGACACTGCGTTGGTTCTGGACAGGAGTGGTGGGTGCACCTATGAGTTACCGAATTTTACTGGCTCTGCTTTCCCAAAGCCACTCCCCAGTTCCTTCATGCTGTGTCAACCATTGTCTGACCCCACACCCCGCACTCCAGGTAAGGCTAACACAGTCCAACCAGAGCTGATGATACACTAGCTGGATTTCTGCATTTTCCAGCCAAAATACCATTTGTTGGCATGTATTCTTAGCTTAGCATTCACCCAGAAAATGTTTATTTTATGGCTCATAAAGGACTATGCCAGCTACTTAGGATTTTTTTTGTAGAAAACATCTTGATTGGTCCCCCGTTAAAAAAAAAATATCTCAGCCAATGTTTGTGTTTCTGCCCCTGGTGTTTTCATCAGAGAAATTTGATCAATTATATGGGCCAACGATCCTATTTTTTTCAAACCAAGTACACATGAGATAATACACCATTTCTTGTGAGACCCTCCCTGCAGTGCTGCATTGAGCTCTGGGGCCCCCAACAGCAGGACATGGACCTGGTGGAGCGAGTCCAGAGGAGGCCACGAAGGTGGTCTGAGGGCTGCGAGGACAGGCTGAGAGAGTTGTGGGGGGTTCAGCCTGGAGGAGAGAAGGCTCCGGGGAGACCTTAGAACCCTTTCCAGTCCCTAAAAGGGGCTGCAGGAGAGATGGAGAGGGACTCTTGATCAGGGAGGGGAGCTGTAAGATGAGGGAGAAGGGTTTCAAACTGAAAGAGGGGAGATCGGATCTCAGGAGGATGGAAGTTCCTCGTGAGGAGGAAGTTCTTTACTGTGAGAGTGGTAGAGCACTGGAACAAACCGCCCAGGGAGGTGGTGGAGTCTCCTCTGGAGACATTCAAAACCCACCTGGACAAGTTCTTGTGCAACCTGCTCTGGGTGGACCCGCTTTGGTGGAGGGGTTGGACTAGATGATCTCCAGAGGTCCCTTCCAACCTCATTGTGAGAAACACCGACTCACATCTTAGAATTTAAAGAGGACAAAGTCACCGAAGCAAAAGTTTAAAAATTTATTAATACGAAACAGCGCTGAATCGGGTGCACCAAAAATAGATGCACGCGCACTTTTTCAATTTTTGTATATTTATACCTTATCCCGGCCGCTTAAACTTCTGTCTCTCCTTCTCATTGGCTGAGAAGTTGGAGCTCACATTCTTCCCGACCGCCTAACCTATCGCAGGTTTAGCCTATATCTTTTTCTACCGAATAAGGCATATACACACCTATTCTATGAAATTTTATCTTGAACATATCATTCTCTTAATCAGGTGGTCGCATCCTCGTCTTCATCAGCTGCCCCCCCCTTTTTCCCTGTGAGCGGGCCTACTTGGCAGCCTTACTGTCCAGCCTTTACTGTCTGTTACTGGCAGATTCACTGTCCAAGCCTTGTTCTTTTAGTCTTATTGATACTTTTCTATCTTCTTGGTCCCAACTTGAAAACACAACTTGCACCTCAAAAAGCCTTCACGCTTTTAAGTGGGTGACCACGATCACGGCCGCCCCGTCCATCCCATCCCCGGATCCCCCATCCGCGGGAATGGGGATTAGTTAGATACAATTTGTTAATTTTTATTACTACTACTAAAGCTTCTGTACTATCACACTAACAATGATACATCAATTAGCTGAAGCAAAACTTAGCTCGTTTCCCACATCATGATTCTATGACGTTCTCCACCTTGAGGGTGGTGAGAGCCTGGCCCAGGTTTCCCAGAGCAGCTGTGGCTGCCCCATCCCTGGAGGGGTTCAAGGGCAGGTTGGAGGGGGCTTGGAGCAACCTGGTGGGAGGTGTCTGTCTCTGGGTGGGACTGGATGATCATTAAGGTCCCTTCCAACTCTGACCATCCCGTGATTTTCCAAGTTCTTTTTTTTTTTTTTTTCACCCTTCAACCCCGGGGTTACACCTCCCGTGAACCCGCTTCGAAACGGTGTTGTCCCCCCCGGGGGTCTCCGGTTGCCGCCCGGGGAGGGCGGGGGTGGCCCGCTGCCCCTCAGAGGGTCAAACCGTGTCTCTGGGTGGGACTGGATGATCATTAAGGTCCCTTCCAACTCTGACCATTCTATGATTCTAAGTCCCCTGTAGATAAGGAATTAGAAATTTCTTCCTGGAAAGATGATGCTTTGGGGGGGGGGGTGGGCAGCAAAACCGCGCGAGGGCTGTCACGTGACCGCGCGGGCTTGACCTACTTTGGGCCAATGGCGGGGCGCCGCCGGCCCGCGCGCTCCTCCGTGCAGCCCCCCCTCCCCCCCCGGTGCGGGATCCGCCATGACAACCCGCCCCTGGGCCCCCCTCTTCACCCTTCAACCCCGGGGTTACACCTCCCGTGAACCCGCTTCGAAACGGTGTTGTCCCCCCCGGGGGTCTCCGGTTGCCGCCCGGGGAGGGCGGGGGTGGCCCGCTGCCCCTCAGAGGGTCAAACCGAAGATCACAACGGTTTGGGTTGGGAGGAACCTCGAAGATCATCTAGGGCCACCTCCCACCAGACCAGGTCACCCAAAGACCCTTCCGACCTGGCCTTGAACCCCTCCAGGGATGGGGCAGCCACAGCTTCTCTGGGCAACCCGAGCCAGGGTCTCACCACCCGCAGGGTGGAGAATGTCCTCCTGAGATTTGATCTAAATCTCCCTTCTTTCACCTTAAAAACCTTACCCCATCCTATCTGTTATACCCTCACCTATTGCATTCGTAATAGTAATTGCAAATTCCGTTATGAAACAGAATCATAGAATGGTTCGGGTTGGAAAGGACTTTAAAGATCATCTACTTCCAACCCCCCTGCCATGGGCAGGGACACCAGCTTTTCCTCCCCCTTATAGAAAGCTTGAGTGAAAGTTTTCTTTAGATATCTTCCATGGGAACCTACTTCTATTTTCTCTTCTTGCATTTTCTCCATAAACACCGATAAAATGTGGGCCAGGGTGGGGGAGGGGGCCATGCAATAATCCTGGAAGAGAGCTTGAAACATGGAACCTTCACAGTCAACTTGTAATCCAGAGCTCCAAATGTATTTAAGTATAGATTGGACTGAAGAATCCAGTCATAGAATCACAGCGTGGTTAGAGTTGGAAGGAACCTTAGAGACCATCCATTCCAACCCCCCTGCCCTGGGCAGGGACACCTCCCACCAGAGCAGGTTGCTCAAAGCCCCATCCAGCCTGGCCTTAAGCACTTCCAGGGATGGGGCAGCCACAGCTTCCCTGGGCAACCTGTTCCAGTGCTCACCACCCTCACAATGAAGAATTTCTTCCTAAATTTTCTTCAGTCCTTTTCTCTGACCAGCTCCTCCTGTCAGGCTTCAATGGGAGCCGGTACTGTGTGTGCAGTTCCAGAAATCTCTTGAATTTGAGCAAAACTCCCTCTGACCAGGCATGTATATGGCCGCAGCTGGGCTGCCACTGGCACTTACTTCCTCTGTTGGGTTGCTGCCTTTTAAATATGTTCCCCTTGAAGAAAAGAGTTGCAGAAGTAGGGGAGGGGAAAGGACAGCAAGCTGCAAGGTGGAGAGAGAGAGGATAAATAATGCAGGAGAACAGGCTTTTGGGTCAGAGCACAGGACAGGTTGGAAAAGCAAATGGCTTTGGGTGCCCTAAATACCTGCTGGTTCATCAATGGTGATCCTCACCTCGGCCCTTCAGGAGCCAAAACAATAGATGAAAGGATCAAGCAGGATGCACAAAAAAAAAACAGAGGAGAGAATTGGAAGAGACTTAAGATTCAGCCTTTGTTTTAGTTCTGATTTTTGACGTTCCCAGACTGGTTGTAGAAGGTGGTGCATTCCCAGCCGTACTGTGTGATGCATAACTCAGGGGGACATAAAAAGCCACGTGTACGTTCAGATACCCACACCCTGCCTGGAGCTAAAAACCAGCAGCTTTTGAAGACAAGGTTGAGAAGCACCGAGGAGAAAAGGAGCGAAGCCTGAACCCCACCTCCTCCACCATTGTAGAGGTTCTGGAAGGAGCTTGGCTTGGCTTCCCAAGTGAGAGCAGCTACCGACAGCGCTGAATTACTTAAAAATTGATGTTTATTGTCCACGTGGTGTGCAGCTGAGTGAGCTGCTGTGGCTCCTTGCAAAAGGAAAAATGTTTGTTGAATGAACCATGATCTGCCCCCGCCTTTTTTTTTTTCCTTTAAGGTTTAATTGAATGTGGGAGAGACAGGTTTGGAACTGCTTTTGGGTGATGGCAGAGGAACTTCTCTTAAGTAATCTGGGGTGGTTCCAAAAGGCATTCCAGTTCTCAGAAAAATAGATATTACTAGTCATTGCTTATATGCTATGGGATGAAAGATTAATAATTTTCTCTGCCAAAGTTTACAGTCAGGCTTTACCATGACAGTAAATCAAATACATGAACTTGCCTGGGCAGCTGACCTGGTTTGAACTCAGCAAGTGTTACTCTCAACGATGACTACATTTTTGGAACAAATCCTCCGCTCTGCTTTTTTAAAGCAACCTTAACCTTGTAAAGCATTAACCAGCCTCTCGAGCCCATTTCAAAGACCTCGTGCCCTCGGTGCCTCGGAAAATTATTTAGACCCGGTCGGTGCAACCAGCCAAATGACGGAACCGGACTGAGACAAGCGACGAGGGAGTAACTGGCTGGTTGTAGCCAGACCTCCCCCCGAATAAGGACAACTCCCAGCTGGTGCCAATGGGAGAAACAGCCTGATCCTTCCATTTATTCCTCTGCGCTCCATTCCTCTTCCTTTCTCACTTTTGGCTTGTGTGCTGCAGAAAGACAGTTAGAAATAGCTGTTCTTACATGCTCAGGCTGTTTGATTTTGGAAGTTGGCATTGGTTTTACTGGAGATAGAAGAGCACCCACGAGCAGAGAATAAAACAGCCCATCCCCAGGCAGAGCTGTAACAGAAGGGGGGAGTGAAAGGTGCAGGAGCTGAGCATCTCCCCTTATTCAGAGTTTCTATTGAAGTCAATGACCCAGATTTCTCTGACTTCAAATGGCTGCTTTCAGAGAGCTTGCCGGAGGCACGGTGCTGGGGAAGGTCAGGCAGAATTTAGCCTGAAATATTCTGCTTGCACAGGCTTATCAGATCTGGATCTGTAAAACTGGATACGGAAAACCCATGTTCTTCAATGAGGTCTGTGAAAGTCACTGCAGTGACTCGTTGCCTGGGCTTCAAGGCAGCATTTCTGCTGCCTTGGGATTTCTGTCCGTCCTGTACTTCTGTGATCAGTTCTGTGACATCCACCTTGCTCCCAGGTTGCCCTCTTAGAAAAAAAAAAAGTAATGCAGAAAACCCAAACTAGTTTTTAATCTCATGGGTTTAGATTATTAAGAACCCAGAAACGTGGTAAGCCTCTCTTATCTTTGGCAAGAAATCCTGACCTTCAGCAGAAAACTGGGGAAATTCCTACAGACAAAAATCAGGCTTCTAAGCATAAAAGCATTAAAGTCGTGCTATGTCTCTTTATGAAAGAATCATTGTAACTGCACATATTTTAAAAGGACAGCAAGTAATGCAGAAACAACGCACATTATTAATCTCTGTGCAGTTTATCCTGTAGGTTTAGATTCATTAAGTCTTGCAGATGAGATTGGTTTGGGGTTTTTTTCCCCCTCTCTTTTTTTTTTAATGTACTCCCACGTTCAGATATATGGAGCAGCAGAAGAGGTTCCCGATAGTAATGTCATCCTGCAGCACCTTTCCTTAGTCCAGCCAGGGGGGTTCTGCTAAATTGTCGTGTCTCTTACAGCCCATTTTATTCTGTTTAAATCTCTCATCAGAAATTTCAGTTGGAAACTAGTTGCTATCAGAATATGCACACTGAATATGTTAAATATCAGCATACCAGGCTTCTTAGGTTTTTGGAAACCTACTTATGCAAATATCGTAATGCAACATAGAGACAGTAACAGTGAGCGCTGTCTTAAGAGGCAAATGTACCCTGGATTCCATGCGTCTATCTCCCTGCTTTACTTGATACAGAAAGTCTGATTAGATCTCTAAAGATTACAGTTTAAAAGGGCTTGGAAAAAATAGAGTATTACTAACTTGGATTTTTTTAATGTATATTCAAACATAGAATCAGCTTTACTGATCCAGAGCATCCAAAAGCTGGATTTCAGCCGTATGGCTCTGTGTTTATAAAAACCAAAAGGAGGTATTTTCCCATAATCATATGTTGGCTTTGTCTTAACCAGCGTCCAGGGCTGCCGTGTGCTGTGACGCAGGATGGAGCAGCTGCACAGTGGGGATTGTGCTCCGAGGGAAAGGAACGGATTCGGGGTCTTCAAGCCACGAGTCCTCCTCTCTCTCATTTCTGCTGGAGTCAGCAGCTCTGCAGAGGTCCTGCTCTCCATTTTACCTCCTGAAAGGGTAGACTGAGTGCTAATGGATGCGTGCAGAAAAGATGTACATTAAGAGCAATGCATAATATTTGCCATTTCAAACAGCATTCAGCTTTTTAAAGTTTTTATGCATTAAAGCGAAACGCTTTAAATTAATTGAGGTGAATACAATGACAGCTGGCAGCTGTGTCTTAATGACCCTTGGATAGACATGTGGACAAAAGGAAGTGTAAAAGCCTAGCTGTTGTTTGTTGTTTTATTCTGCCTTTGACTTTTTTATGTCATGTTTTCTTTTAAAGTGATCTGCTCTGATCTGCAGTAACATGGGTGCAGAACTAACTCTACTTGGACTAGAGACACTCTTGTCCGTATGTTTTTCTGGCTGGGCAGTTAGACTATAAACTGTACTGAAAGCATCAGGCAGAAAGTTATACTGAAAACATCACACATAAATAGTTTAATATTAAACCAGCTTTGTATTATTTTTATTCCCATTCATTTTTAAAGCCTTTAAAAAAAAAAAAAATCTCACTAATTGCCTTGCAGGGTAAGTTGTTTTTGAAGGCTCAAAACTAGCATTTTCATAGGCAGGTTTTTCATTTTTGTTTGGTTTTTTTTTTTAAACTGTCAAAGGGCGTAAACATACAGTTTTCTATAGCCATCTGACAGCATGTATGCAAGGAAATAAAGATGTCCTTCTCCTGTATTTTCCCTTAAATGGCTTCAACCTAGAGAATATATTATGGTGACTGGCTGTGAAAGGCGGCTGTGATCTTATTTTTACTGTTTGTTATAGCGGTTTCAAACTTATCAAAGGAAGAAATAGAGGCTTTTTAGATGGCTGCTTGCCAACATCACTAATCAGAATTTTAATGAGATTTTCCTTTTGAGGCCTAAATTAGGTCTAATTAACAATATATAAAGCAAATGTATAATGCCATAAAAGGGATGCAGCCCACTGCATATAGAATGTGTTTCAATCTCTTCACAAATAGAAATATTGAACAAAATGCACATTCTTATGCTGTTTTAAACATACATAGGTTTGGGGCTTTTTTTACTGTTATGCGTTAATTAACAAATTGCCTTTAGAAAATGTGCTCCTAGACTTTTATAACAACTTCAACATCTCTGAAGGGGAATAACACAGGTGCTTATGGCAGAACCCCCCCATCCCATTTCGGGTCACTTTGGCACAGGCTCCTGAAAGCCCCAGTCGGACACACGCCGCCGTGGCAGTGACAGCGGGAGCCGGGCCCTTTTACTTCCCCAAAGTGCTCCATTTGCCATCATCACTTCTTCAGAGGGGCCATGTGTTCCTATTGTTTGTGGGCTGGATAACTGGCCTGCGGCTCCCTTTGCCCAACCAGCACAAAAGGCATGGTTATATTTAGGCTACACACACTGTTTTTCTCCAAGCATTTAAGACAGAGAATGATTAACAACTACAAGACGTCATCCTCAAAACACAGCGTTGTTTCTTCCCCCAAAGTATATTTTGTGCAAAGAGGGATAAACCAAAAGGACTCTTCTCCTTCCCCATTGCAAGATTCTGTTGTTATTTATGGCATCATAGTTCCGTTTTCTCCATGTCCGGTTTATCTGTTACATATGAAATAGTTCAAAAAAGGAAAGCACCTTCAATCAGAATTGCTCAGATGAAGCTTAATGCAATTAAACACCTCAACATATGGAATAGCAGCTTCTCCCTCAACAAACCTTTTTATTCATGTACTGAGACCATTAACCAGGAAGTCTTTCAAATTTCATGTTGAGTAAGCAAATCTCATTTCTTTATGGTAGTTAAATCAGTATATCTTCTGATTCATTTAACTTATGATGCTAAAGATAAATAGCAGCAGAAACAATGGGGATAAAAAAACCCACAAAAGCACACCAGAACAGCCTGAATACAAACCCCAAACCAAGTCCCCCCCTTGCACAAACCCCAGCTCATCACGTCTAGTAGCATCGGGCTGAAGTGATCACAATACTTGAGTGGGACTTTAGGTGTTGCTCTAGACCGAGTTTATCTAGAGACCTGTAACTAGAGTTTATGCTAATTGGCAGCATCTGTATTTAATTAGATAGTCTATCAACTGCCCATTAGCTTTGAACTGACATCAGTCATATTCTAAGTAAGCTGCAATGGCCATTTCAAATGTGTATTTCTTGAAGTGTGTAAATAAATATTTTCACAGCAATTTTAAGGAAAGAGCCAAACCACAGGGCAGAGGGAGCCAGAATCATTTTGCATCTGTTACAACACTCTGGATAATGGTTTGGTTGATTTATAGTGGAAATATTTGTTTTTCAGCTTGAATTTTGGTAACTCGGAACAGATGTTCACAGCAATGTTAGAATACTGTCTACCCATGCTTCTCTGTTAAATCAAATGCTGTTACACATTTAAACTAATCCAGAAAAAAAAAATATACTGTGAAATTACTAATCTTACAGAAGTACCTAGTAATGAGACTTCAACATCATTATCTTTCCATTTTATCAGAATCTCAAACATACAATAGCAAAAAAACTACCGAAATGGCTAGATTTCATCTGGTTTGTGACCCTGGAGGAGGAGTCTTGTCTTTGTCTATCACTAATTTTTTCAAAGCCATGTGGCGTTGAATCAAATCAGCTTTCTGGCTTTTTTCCACCTTCACTGAGCTAGGGAAATATCAACAAGGGGAACCAAGAAGGCTCTTGTAATGAGAAAGTTATCTGTGTCTTCTAAAAAATCATTAAGAATTCAGTATATTATTTTTTAAAAGTTCTATGTGTGTTACAAAGACCTCTGACTACAGAGCACCATAAATACAGCCCTCTCTTCCCCACTGCTTTACTCATGTCCCTCAACATTTAGCCAGCGAAGGGGCAGGAGCACGTCTCCACACTCATCAGATTAGCTGGGGGAGCAGCATGTTCTGAAATCCATAGACTCTTTGCATTCACGACAGGGACACTGAGCTCCTGAGCTGAGAAGTGAACAGCACTTCTGTCAGTTTGGAGAGACTGCCCTTTTTTCCTTTTTTTTTTTTTTTTTTTAAACCCTTTTTCCTAGGGAGGGAAGTTACAGTCTCCTCTCCAAGTGCAAACATCCAAAGCCATTTGCTGATGTGAATTCCAGATTGCCAGTGGAGCTTTGCCTGATGTCTTTACCTTATGAGGTCTGTTGTTTCTTCTAGGAACTTCCAGACACTCCAGGGCAGCACTCTTGCTTCCTAGGAAAGATCCAAAGGAGCTGGCATGCAGCTATTTAATGGCTATCCCATTTGCAGCTCCCTTTCATTCCAGGTGGCATCAATATATTCTTAATGGCTGAAAGCCCTGACAGCACTGGGAGGAGCCAGTGATTTGTTCCTGTGTGAAGCAAACATTTTGAAGTACCATTACTGCATTAAGCTGTGAAGCTGTGCACAGAGATGTTTCCTCACCGATTTGATGCTCTCACAATCACCCGCTCAGCCCGGGGAGCGCTGCTGGCTCCGTGCTCCTGATGGCCAGGCCATGGTGCCCTCAGCTCAGGAAAGGAGAGGCAGAGGGTGTGGAGTGTGGCTTCCCTTCAGGCCACAGCTATTTTACACCAGTATTTCATCCTGAGAGATGCACTATTAATGCTGGAAGATGCAGAACCTCAGCACGCGCTTGTTGTGCAAATGAAGCACAAATGCAGATTTTACTAGAAGATATTCTTTGCAAGCAAGTTAGTATTTATAGCGGTGACATGAGTCACCTTAGATACCATGGATACAGCATTTCATCTCCATTAAGTACAATCAGTGTTCGTTTCACAATATTTTGCACTTGCACTTGTACAACTGAGTGATGGTTTTGCTCCTCAGGACGCTCCTTCCTCTCTGTCCCGGTGAGAATTGGAGCCAATGGGCATTTGACATGCTCATTTGAAATGCCCATATGGCCAACAGAAACAAACCTACAACTGCTGTAGACTTTTAGATAAGCTTTGTAGAACATTTCTCTGATGCTTTGCTCAGACATCCTGGACCACTGTTTTATCTTGGTCGCTATCTGACTTGTCAACTGTTACCTTATGTGAGTTCTTCCTCCTAGGGAGGGAAGTTACAGTCTCCTCTCCAAGTGCAAACATCCAAAGCCATTTGCTGATGTGAATTCCAGATTGCCAGTGGAGCTTTGCCTGATGTCTTTACCTTATGAGGTCTGTTGTTTCTTCTAGGAACTTCCAGACACTCCAGGGCAGCACTCTTGCTTCCTAGGAAAGATCCAAAGGAGCTGGCATGCAGCTATTTAATGGCTATCCCATTTGCAGCTCCCTTTCATTCCAGGTGGCATCAATATATTCTTAATGGCTGAAAGCCCTGACAGCACTGGGAGGAGCCAGTGATTTGTTCCTGTGTGAAGCAAACATTTTGAAGTACCATTACTGCATTAAGCTGTGAAGCTGTGCACAGAGATGTTTCCTCACCGATTTGATGCTCTCACAATCACCCGCTCAGCCCGGGGAGCGCTGCTGGCTCCGTGCTCCTGATGGCCAGGCCATGGTGCCCTCAGCTCAGGAAAGGAGAGGCAGAGGGTGTGGAGTGTGGCTTCCCTTCAGGCCACAGCTATTTTACACCAGTATTTCATCCTGAGAGATGCACTATTAATGCTGGAAGATGCAGAACCTCAGCACGCGCTTGTTGTGCAAATGAAGCACAAATGCAGATTTTACTAGAAGATATTCTTTGCAAGCAAGTTAGTATTTATAGCGGTGACATGAGTCACCTTAGATACCATGGATACAGCATTTCATCTCCATTAAGTACAATCAGTGTTCGTTTCACAATATTTTGCACTTGCACTTGTACAACTGAGTGATGGTTTTGCTCCTCAGGACGCTCCTTCCTCTCTGTCCCGGTGAGAATTGGAGCCAATGGGCATTTGACATGCTCATTTGAAATGCCCATATGGCCAACAGAAACAAACCTACAACTGCTGTAGACTTTTAGATAAGCTTTGTAGAACATTTCTCTGATGCTTTGCTCAGACATCCTGGACCACTGTTTTATCTTGGTCGCTATCTGACTTGTCAACTGTTACCTTATGTGAGTTCTTCCTTGGCAAAGCTGTCCCCTCTGCAAGCAGGACATATCTCATTATCTGAATTTCCTTGAGCAGTAGGCGTTAGACCCAGGCACCCCTGAGACACCGGGGTGTTGGGCTCTCACAGCTCTGCATCCTCTGCTCCTGATTGTGCATCTGAGAAACGTATCCACTCTCGGTCTGTTTACAGTCCCTTATATTTGAGGTTTAAGCTACAGGGCACCTCAAGACTGAGCCCCAGCTGGTGGGAAGAGCTGTGCAACAACACTGAAAGGTGCAGAGCTGAATCTGATGTTTATCATGCATGTGGTCCAAGAGTTTTCATCACTGGAAATGGTCTTCTGTGTGTTACCAGATGGAAAAGTTCAGAACCCTTTTTTTGGTACTGTGTTTGAAGAACAAAATTTTCTTCTAACTTAAACTTCTACACCTGATCTGCAGCCTTCACTTACCCAGCCAGCTCAGTACGAGGGTTAAAGCAGCAGGCGGGTGAGCAGTGCTCATCTCTCCAGCCTCTGCCACCACTTACTGCGTGACCTTGGTCAAGTCGCTCAGCTTCTATCAGTGTTGTCTCTCTTGTGGTTTGTCTCCATTTCCTATAGGAGCAGGTAGGAGGATCGCAAGAGAGTAACCTCTGTATCCTGGGTGAACTTTTGCAGGAGTTAGCTGGGCAATTTCATATATAAATAAGGTAACAAGGTCTGTTATGGTACTGACAGATTGCAAGTCTCTTGTAGACGACAGCCAGGTACTTGTTTCCAGTAATAAGTCCTGCAGCAGTACATTGTATTTCTCTGAACCTTGAAGTAATATCAGAAATATCCTCTTGTTGCTCTCTCAAGCCCTGTTAATGAGCTGCTCAGAGGCTGAAAGACAGCATCTGCTTAGTAACAGAGTCGGTATTGATCTCAGTTATTGCAGATTTCTGCACTTTGCCAGCACAGACAAACAGCCTAATAGTTGCTCATCATAAGAAATCTGTACTGCTTAGATCCCAGTTAGATTTTAAGGGTTTGGTCCTCCTGGGTCCTGAACGGCTGTTAAAAGCCAGGCCATCCCTGTCAGAGTGGGCAGAGGCACTCAGTGTGCAGCAGGGTCACTCCAGCTCAGGCAGGGGACCTGTGTGAGGTCCTGTCCCACGAGAAACAGCTTGATTTCTCTGGGTTTACTTACAAGTTGCGCTGAGGTCCTCGAGTCAGCCAAAGGCTTTACTATGCTGAGATTAGTAGCTCATGAGTAATCTCTGCTAGAACAATTCACTCTCACTAGGCTGTTGGTATTTCTCAGGTGCTACACCTTACTGCCACTGATTTTTAAAATAAAAAAATATCTGTGGAAACATCTTATTTCTGGCATAAGGGTCAGAAAAGGGTCTGTTGTGGTCCATGCCACTGGCTTTTCTGGAAGGATAACACTGGCTTTATTAAAAATGTTAAGATTTGCTGTCATCTGAAGATGCTTGTAAATTTTAACAGAAAGTAAAATATGCCTGAGTTCATGGGAGAGGAGCTTGTAGCTCTAACACACTTTGCAGTTACAGACACAAAACATTGTGCTTTTGGTTCATTTAGAGAAGATGCATTTCAGCACTCAGAGACACCCTTATGATAAGGCATCACCACAGACAGCACTGATGAGAGTTTGCAAATCAACTGAGAAAAAAAAAATATTGATCTTTCCAATTTTATAATAGATAACAGGAGATGTGATTTCAATATTTATAACAGTTCCCCTCAAAATGAAAAAAACAAAACCAAACAGTGTGATACAGTGTTTTCCCAGGTTGCAGGTGCTCCGTGTGAGTAACTGCTGCTCCTTAGCGAGGGGACACAGCACACCTGAGCACCCTGCCAGCCTGCTCCTGCCCATCCCTGCTCACGCACGAGGCTGTAACGAGGGACGGCAGGAGCTATTCCGAGCTGGGGGCTCCCCAAAGTCACTTTCCTTCCATTCAGGCATGTTTTTTTTTCTGCTCCAATACCTGCCATTCCCTGTTGCAAACAAAGATGTCAGCCGGGTTTCCTGCAGCAGAATTTTGCTCTGCTGGAGCCCTGGCATGAAGGCAATCCACGTTTCCCTGTCCCTTTTACAGCTGTTCATGTGGCTGCCATAAAGAGCAGAAGAAGAGCCTGGCACCAAGCAGATCCATCCCCATATTGCCACTGGGTTTTTCAAGAGAGGTAAAATTTCACTCTAGCTGGGGGACCTACCCAGAGCAGATGATGTTTAGTGACTTCTCCTCGCGCCTCAGTGCTGGGGCAGTAAGGGTAATGTTTGTTTGCCTTGGGAACTCCAGCAGAACTCCGGCGTTCCCATGAGTGTCAGCCTTGTTGTGAGAGCCGGCGAGGCTTCCCTGGAAATGTGGTACCATTTCAAGTGCTGACTCCAGGGAGAAGTCTGCCAGCAGCCTTTTCATCTTCTCTGCACCCCGGCTCATGAATAAACATAGGGAAAGAGGGAGCTAGATGAAAAGCAGCTAGGGCCCGTGTTGCAGTAGAGCTGTGGATCTTCCCGGGCATTAGCTATAATTGGCTCCTCTCTTTCTGGGCTATCCAGTATTTTAGCAGGTGTTTGAGTGTCTCCCCGAAGGGAGGCAGAGCAGCCCATTGCACCAGCGTGTTAAAGCCGCTCCAACTGATTTTAGGTCACATTAACAGCAAATCAGAGGGAACAGGTAGTCTCGGAGGGAGAGAGCTCTGCTCCCTCTCCTGCCTCGACTCCAGACATCAGCCCGCTTCTGATCTGGCTTCAAGAGAGGCTCGAATCTATTCGAATCCCACTGTTATCCATAATTCTAACATGTACCCCACCTCCCAAAATTGTGTGAACTAGCATAGGGCTATCAGGGCTGAGGCTCTTATCCAGAATCTGCATGTAGATGTGCAATAGCCTTAAAAATCTTGACAGGTTAATGTTCAAGAAAAATCTCTTGTTAGGCAGTAGTCACTACTAGCAATTACCATGCTTTTATCTGTAGCTGTCAATGCACTGTAAAAAGCCGCTGTTATTCCCATTTTATAGAAGAAACAGATGTTCTAGGGATGTCTGAATAGATTTAATGCAGAAATTGCATGCCTAAAAGGTGTTCTAGAAAATCCCATCATTATCACATGACTGATTTTATTCAGTGCACCCAGGAATTCAGCAGATCTGCTAGTTGTGCTTTGCTTCTCTTATTTGTTTTAATGGAGTTTGCTTTTGGTCTGAAGTTTTCATTTTACTCCCCTTCTGGGGCAGAGGAGAAGCTGCAATGAGACGATCTATCATCATTTTCTTTTTTGAGGCAAACTTTCAGGTAGGGATTTGTTTGAAACTTCTTGGGGCTTAATTTGGTTTTGTGATCAAGAGACAGAGAAGTCGCATTTGTGAAATCCAATTAGGCCCCAGCCCTGGCAGGGACACATGACATAAGGCACGTACGTCCATCTGACTCCCTGTCCTTCCCTGCTCTCAAACCTTCAGCCTCCACGGCAGAGCCCTGCTTCTTATCTCAGGTATTTGGGATTACTGCAAACTCAATTTACCTGCTTGGGAGTTGTCAGAGCTGCAGCCTTTCCCTTGGAGACATGGGAGATGGCAGGGAAAAGCAGCTCAGCTTCACTCTGGGGGAGTCATCAGGGCTGGGCAGGACAAGGGGGAAGCTACAGATGGGTGTTGTGTTGGCATCAGTGCCGTGAACAACTACGAAATGCAGTTAGTGCTCAAAGTGATAGGAGGCTGTGTTGTGGCTTTGGTCTTAACAAGGGATTACAGACACTTCTGTGGATGTTTCTTTCATTTAAGCTTCCTGCCCAGAGCTAGAATGCTCAGTACCTTCCCAGAGCAAACGGGGGATTTTTTTTTATTGAGGACTTTTCACTACAATAGCTAAAAGTTGTCAGAGGAAGGCAGGGCTTACCTGGTGATGAACCCTTCTCAGGAACCAGCTCTCAAAGACATGATGCACCTGACTGGGCCACTGTCTTCTCTCCCAGCTGCACGGTGTCCCTTGGCTTCCCTTTCCCACCTGGCCACAGCAAATAAAGAAATGAGATACCCCCTCCTTAATTGGAAGCAGCAGTTTCTCCCAGCCACATCAGAAGTGAGACTGCTAATTGCCCTGCTGTGCTGCTCACCTCTCTCAGCATCAGTTGTCCCTTGCCTGGAGGAGTCCTCTTGTAGCACTCACATTCTTCTAAGGGGGAATCTGTATCTTTATAAACGTCGTGAAGTTACTAAGGCCTTTTCCTTCACTTTCCTGAAACTGTGCTCACTTGTAAGTAGGTTAATGTGTGTATATGTAACAGTCAGGACAAGCAACGATAACAAACCTGGACTGAAACACTTCGGAGTTTTGTACCAACCAACCTCTGAGCACAGCAGTAAACCCGACTTTTCCATCATCTTTAGCCAGCCGCAGGACGTTCCTGTTAGTGTGCATTTACTATTGATTTGATATTTGGGTTTTATATCATTCACTGTGGGACTCTAAATGGTTACTGAGGTTACCAGAGCCTATATTGCCATACTACTTCAGCATCTAAAGTCAGAATGCGTTAAGCACATACATAGAGAGTTTAGGCTCAGGTGACCTGACAACATTCCCAAAGACGAGCAGATGGAGAAATGAGTAAGATGAGATTAATTGCATTTGCACATTTTCCCTTAATAACAAAATGATTCCTTTTGGTTGTGTCTTTTAAATAGCCAAATAACAAGGCAGTCATACTTCAACACTGTTGGTGTCCTATTTCCTGTTCCTCTGTATCTTTATTATTTACAACACTTTTGTATTTAATTTGAAGGAATAATTTGATCTGAGAGTGACAGGCAGCTTTCTTAATGGGCTTCTCTGCTCCTGCTCATGCCATGACATCAATTATGTACAGTTGTCTTTGACTTGGAACGTGTACCCCCATGGTGACTAATTACAGTACCTAACGTTAGGGTCCCCAGTGGCACAGACTAGAGATTAAAAAATGCAGTTCAGCCTGCTGCTTGGGGACTGAAAGCTCCACCATCCCCAGAGAGCTCAGTGCTCCTGGTTTTCTCAGGCCATTGGGGTTGGAAAGGAACAGTAATGTCTTACCAGGATTTGGAGTAAAAATTAAAACACTAGAAGGAACCCCAATGCTTTGCCTTTCCCAAGGTCCTCTTTCCCATATCAGTGCTAATATTGTTGTATTTTTGTTTTAGGCCACAAACATAAATTTATTTCTTTTTCCATTTTAATTGTATATTTTAATGAGTTCTCCTCACATACAAGAGCAAGGATTGTTCTTGATTATAATAATAATTGGGGCATGGCAACATCAGCCAATGTCTGGGGAAAAAAAAATAATTCTAGAATAAGCAACAAATAATCAAGCCACCAAAACCATGAACAGAGTCTGGCTGGTGCTACCTGTGAGATGGCTGGTATTTTTAGTATCACATGAAAACAATCCCCAGGGAAAGGCAAAGCTGGTTACAGAGGGCAAAGGTTAGGCTTTACTCATTAGTGTTTGATTTTTGGTACGCTATCATTGCAAGCAGCAAGGGGAAAGATTTACTAAGGTATTTAGGTACCTAAACATGCCTAGCAGCATTTATAGCAGCATCTAAGTAGGTTAGGTGCCTAATTCCCATTAACTCCATCAACATCTTTAAGCTGCTAAACATCTTTGCAAAGCCGGCCCCAGCGCCTGGGCTGGCAGGTGTCTCCACTCAACTGGTGGGGCTGCACTCGGAGCTCAAGCTGATGCTCCTTGGAGTGGGATGTTGTGGATGATACCTGAGGACCAGGAGCACACAAGTGAACAAAGGCTCCTGGGCTGACATGAAGTTCTGGGCTCTTGAAGTTCTCTACTGCTGACTTAAGCTAGAGCCATACAAACGTCACCCGCAGCAACATTTGCAAAAGGGCCACTGAATTTTGGTGCTTGGTTTGGAATAAGCCTTAAGGTTTCCGACTCAGTGAGTTTCTTGAGCCAAGTCTTAAACATCCCATTATTTCCCAGAAAAGTCAAGATTTCACTAGCCAAGTCATAACAGCATTTGCTGGGCTTCAGGAGAGCCTTTCCCCCGAGTCAGTCCTGCACAGCCCGGCCTGTTCCACAGCCACAAACATTTTTCTTGAAGGATTTCCTTGCCTTAACTCAATGCCAACAGACACCCTCCTGTTTGTCAGAAACAGACTTAAAGAAATCAACCAAATCATTTGTTTCAGGTTGTCATGAGAAGCATTTTAAATAGATGGTGAATGGTTCGTGGGATAGATCAACCCGTGTTAAACACTTGGCTTGACCAAACCTGTCTCCCAGCGCTCGGGCTCGTTGGGTTTATCATCTCCCACAGCAAAACACGCGGCAAAACCCGGCTCCCTCCAGCAGCGGCTGCAGCTCCACTGGCTCTGAGGAGCAGATGAGGCCACCCAACAGAGAGTGCCTGGGAAGCACATATATTCTGAAGTAAACCAGCAAATTAAAAGGATAAATTACAGGAATTGCCCCTATTTCACTGTATTTCTCATTTTAGTGTAAGCAATTTCTTATTCCTTAATTTACAGTAGAGGCTAAAGGCTCCAATTGATTTCCAGATGGGATACTGTTAGCGTCTGTTCCTTGAACTACAGCCATGGGGGATGTAAGCAAAGTAGGTGAGGCTCGACAGAGACCTCCACAGGAATTGCAGCAAGCTTGATTTGCCTTTGTACCTTCCTTTAAAAACTGGGTTTTGGTAATTCTGAAAAATGCAATGTTAGAGCAGGAGAAGTGGGATTTGCTCTCTCTCTCTCCTTTGCCAACTGCCAGGGTTTTGCCCCTTTACAAGCCTACAACATCTCTAGAAAACAAGGAAGAGCCAATTCAGTAAGGAGCATAGCTCGAGTAGGTGAAGAAGCAATTTGCACTGTTTAATTACATAAGAAGTAAGTGCATTCAATCACTGAAACCTGCCTTCTGAAGTACACAGGAGATTCCCACCACCACCAATGTTTTGGAGTACCAAGAGCCATGGCAGTCTGCATCAATTATGGTCTTAAAGGGGATGGTATTAAACTTGTCTAGAAAGGAGCCTTTCTAGATGAAGTCTGAGTAGGATCATCCTTTGAGAATGACACGAGAATTTAGAGTGAAATCCCCTGTGCAGAGCCTGGCACCGCCGCAAACCCACGTGAGCGCTTACGGCTCCAAATGCCACTGGTGTCACAACAGATTTATTGCTGGAAGGTTGCGTCCGAGACGGTCCTTGCTTTGTATGAGATGTCTCTACAAGCAGCAACTACTGGGTTTCTCCCTCTGATTTATCATAAAAATCTATAGAGGCTTTAGGTATTTACTTACATAATATCTTTTCTATACACTTTCCTGTAGAAAACAGACAAGTGTGGGGGGTTGACGAAAGGATCATCTAATTTATTGAGACACTGAGTAGTGTTACAAGGAAGTTATTTAGCACCTGCAAAGCTGAGTATCCGATACGCCTGTGTAGGTATTTGTGTTGAGCTATTTGCTTTGATGGGAGAACGTGCCATTTTAAATTTACTGGAATATTTGCAGTATTTGAAAGGGCAGTGTGGTGCAAGCGTTCAGGTAAAGATTAACACCAGTGTGTACCAGAACAGTCTTTTTCACAATGTCACCTTTACATGGAAAATAAATAAGAGGTACAGGAATCATTTATGGCTCAATGGCCATTCCCTTATAAAGCTGTAGTTTCATTATTTTAAAGGATATAACGTGCACTTTCATTTATTTTCAACATTTTTTTTTATTCTGGAAAAAAATGAAAAGATGTTTACAGTGTTTTATATTTTGACAACTGCTCTTTACAATTTCTTTTTAAGTTATCCTAGAACCATTTTCTTAATATACACAGTTCAGCTTAATCAAAATAATTTCACAAACTATTTCGCAGAAAGGAAGAGACAAGGGGAGACATGGAGAAATAACCTAGGAAACAAGTATGCCAGTGTACAAAAATAGATTAGAACATTTGGAGAATCTAGGTATGAAAATGTAGTCTCAATAGCAGAGAATCTGAACTGGGGGATTATCTGAAAAGGTAATGCTTACCGGAGAAGAAGCTAGATAGATGCAGAGATCTGTTTCTAACATTTTTAATTTCTAGGCGAATTTATAAGAGAGAGGGTGAAACACTCTCCATGTTTCTGAAATGTTCTCCTCTGTGGGTGGAGACAGCAAGCGGAGCAGGCAGAACGCCAACATTTTGTCTGGATTTCTGGCCCTCTCGTGCACAGCAGGCTGGGCTTCGCACGCCCCGAGCCAGAGCTCACAGCAGCTCCCCTGGGAGGGCACACATCGCTGTCCTCCTCAGCTCATCTAGCAGAAGGACAGCTTTACATTGCTCTCCATAAAGTCCCTGCTCATGCAGCCTGCCTGATCCTTAGTCTCTGCCCCCAAATAGCTTCTCCGCTGGGAAACACCCAGCTGCTGTCACAAAACCACCAGCAGAATAAATCAAGGCTGCGAGGGTCAGTGGAGATTCAAACCTCTCTGGAACACAATTGGAAAACTGGAATCTACATGCAGGCTGGGCATCATGGAAGCATGAACTGAAAGCTCTTGTCATAAAGCATCCACATGACTGCTACGGCTACAGCAAACAACACAAGGAATTTGGAACCTTAAATATCCTCCGTGGGTCACGAGTCTGTGCCATTGTCAGAAAAGGGATTTAAATAAAAATGCTTCTAGTGTGTCCAACCCTGAAACCGAAGCACATGCTCCATCCCTTCAGAATGTCTTCTCTGGGAACACAAAGGAGGCTGTGAAGCACGTAGGAGCCGCTGGAGCAAAATATGGCTAAAGCATTTCTGTGTTATTGCTATGAGAAGTTTTCTTAGAAATGTAAGTTACTGTGGGTCTGCTGAGCAAGCTCTTCTTCCTAATCCACACCACCTGTGTAGATTCATGGATAATTTGGTTCTGACCTAGTTAAAAGTACAAAACAAATTTTCCTATTTGGTTATTCAATATCTCCTGACATCTACTTTCAGCAGAGCCTGCAAAAAACTCTTTCGTGAGCTGCACTTTGTTCCTCCAGGAAGAACATTTGGTGATGGGCTCTGCAGCTCACAGGCCAAATGCAGAGATTGCTGCGCTGCTATTAAAAGAGACTTGACTTGGGTTTTAAAGAAAAAAAGTATGTTATTTTTGATTCAAAAGATCAACAACTACAGTGTGCCTTGGCACAGCTCTGTAATACTAAGGACAGAGAGTGGGGCACAGGCACCAGAACGGCAAATAAGTCTGGTCTCCATATCCATTCCTCAGAGGGCAAAGATTTTTAAACACAGCACCACACCTGCTGAGACAGACCTCCAAAAATGTGATTGCTCAGCCTCACTCCTTTGTCTCGGGCAGCAGAGGTGAGCTGGAGTGCAGAAATGGGCCTGAACCTTTCCAGGGAGGTTCTCAAGTCCTTAAGTGTGTGGCTCAGAAAAATGCAGATTGCAGCCTGAGCCTTCCTCACGCTGTTACATTCCCCTTCTCCTTCTTGGACTGAAGGGTTTTCCTTTGGCATGTTCATCGGTGCTTCTGCAGTTTCAGGTCCTTCTTTCATTCATTAGTCAACACCTACCATATATATGATACACACACACACACATATATAAAGAGCCTCTAGAAAAATGCAGCATAGAACCACATATTTGTCAAAGCTGCCGTCGTACATTGTGCTGTGAATGATGACATTTAAAATGTTCTGAACTATTGAGGTACAGTGAAACCTGTTCATTAGATTGCACCAGCACCCCCTGTCATTTTCTTTATCCTCTTTAAATCATCACCAAAGTGTAAAAAATGATTTTGTTCTACTTAAAGACCAACTTTGAGGAGGTGACTGATTTTTGCTGATCCTGGAGGTGGTTTCACAGGTTTCATTGTACTTGAAACTTCACAGCTTCCACTGAAGTATTTGATGCATGTATGTATCGGTTTAGCAGAGTACAAAAGTAGAATAATTTTCATTCTTGCCTCAAATTGTTGGCAGAGTATGGTGTCCTCTACCAAAACTGTGTCTTTTTACTTGACAACTTATCAAAGATTCATTTTTGGAAAGCCCAACCACCAATCTTAGTAAATATTTGTTTAGAAGTCATCAGGGCTCCAATACTTGTAATAAACTGCTAAATTTCTATTAGCAAAACTTCTTTGCAAAATCCATAAAAATCAAAATTTTCAGTAGTTAAAGAAAAGATATCTACATTACACTCACTAGCATTGGTTAAAAGAAGGGAAGAGCTCACCTTGCAGCTTTCAGTCAACCATTACCTGGAACTTGTCACGTGAAATTACAACCAATGGCCCAATTTTAACTCTCACACTGGTCAAAGCTGTGAAAATTTCACTTCAGGTCAGTGGAGTTTTGCCAGTAGAGAACTCATGAAAAGCCTGGATTGAGCCCTAAGATAAGACTGGTCCCTCCACACCCAACTGGGACAGATCAAGGGCTGAAGGGAGACTTCTTCAATGCCTGCATCTTCTGTAGCATCAATAAACCCAGCTAAAAGACTGGCAGAACTTCCTCTGACTTGAAGGGGAGAAACGTCATCAGGTACTATTATAATAGACTAGAAAGTACACAGATTAAAAAGTGTGCTTCTTCTCACTAATGGAAACTAGACAAACTACTTTCTGCCCACAGGCCTCCTCAGCTCTTGGACCCAGGAAGCTCTCTTATTCCATCGTCATCATCCTCAGAGCTAAGCAAACTCAGGGCGCTTGTTACAGGATGGATCCATGATGTTGTCTGTGTCACATGGCTAAAAAGAAACAAGAAATACTATTAGCAGCCCAGAAGAGGTTTACCATTCTCAAAACAAGAAATACCAGATGGAGTCTGGAGGCTTTAAAACACAGAATTCTCTTTTTCTTGCTAACTATGAGATTTTACAACAAAATATGGAGTCTACTGGGTGCTGGAACCCGGACTGAACGTCTCATTTCCCATTAGATTAGAGGGAATGCTTTTGTAAGAGACTTCTGATTTCAACTGGTGATATTTCCTTTTAATAGAGCTGGAGACAATTAACCCAGCAACAGTGTACAGCCCAGACAAAACTCCAACAAGCTAGCAAGGTATTCACACTGCCATCGTACCAGTTAAAGCCTGAGGCATAGTGGCCGAGAGGAAGTTGATGAATCGTGGAATCCCATCACAGAAATATGCTCAGTTTGTTAGAACATAAATTAATATTCGAGCATCATTAAGCCCATTCCTCTTCTTGCAGAAAAAGGTTGACAAATCCAAAAAAGGATGTTTTTTACATGTCCTCTAGACCAAATTCTGGACATGCTTCCACAGCCCTTCAACATGTCATAAAAGAGAGTCAGTACTACTTTTTAAGGCTTAAACCCTACATTTCACTTGCGCTCTAAGCTGCTTTATAGTTTTTGGTAAGATTCTATATGAATGGAAAGAACCTGATCAAGGCTGGGTAAGGACAGATAAATGGAATAGGTTCAGTGTTTGCGGGTGAGAACACTGTACACCTTATGATTGGTGGCATCTCTGTTAGCCATACTGTGTGTGGGCAAGGCACAGCCTCTTCTCCCTTCTGGAATAATGTGTTCTTGGTAAAGGAAATAGCTTCTTTTCACTTAAAAAAATCTTGCTAATAAATTCACAGTTTTTACAGTGAAGTCAGTGCAAAGATGAATTTTGTAATAGAAGTTCATTACAAGAACTAGCTGAAAAATATTGTACATATAATATATACCATAAAAGACAAACACCTCTTCTAATACATCGTGTACCTAAAGCCACGCCTATACTTTCAGGTGCATTGGTTTAACTGTGAAGTGCCACGATGGAACTACTCTAGATTTACCTTTTCAAGTCAAAACAGATTTTGTCTTTCTGTCTTGAAGAATGCTTTCTTGAACATCTGATTATGGGAACTGATAGATTGAAGTAGGAATATGAGTAAGTGTCCCACTACACTGAGTTATGGGTATGGGGATCGCTACTCCAGTCAACACTATCATGCTATGATCTGACCATGTATTCACATCTTTCATTTGAGCACAGAATAAGTTGGATATGACGAGGACAACAATACTGTTCACCAAGAGGTAAATACAATGCTAATGTAAATCACATCTTGAGCTGCATTAACTAGATTAACCTATCTCTGAACTGGTAATCTGCGTATTTAGCCACTACTTCAGTTGAAACAACACCTGAGTAATGACCATGCAAGAAAAACAAAATGTGCAAAGATAAAGGCCATATCCTCAGTTCTTATCCTTAAAAAAACAACAAACCCAAAAGCTCCAGTTATGCATAAAAACAATATATATGTGCTTTTTTCGTCAGAGCAGCACTGAATGGACTCTGTTCCTTCATGAGTGTATTACAAACATATGCATCACCTTACTGGAGCTGTCGAGATCAGTTTCAGAGAAGTTAAAACAGAAGTATAACTGAACAACATGTAGCTACAGAAAATACCGCGCAACAGGTACGGACTGTTCTCAAGTACAGTAATCATTTCATTCTAAGAAAGTGAATGTACCATTTTTACTAGGAACAAGAGCAACTTTCCAGAAGTTTCCAATGTTTACCTTTAGAAAGTCAGATGATAGACAAAACAAAGAATGTGAGTCCTTATAAAATGTTTTATGAGAGATTTGTGAAAAAAACAAACATTTAAAGAGCAAATCTGTCTAATCAAGAACATTATTCCACAACACAGGGAAATATATATATTCATTTTTATATTATGACTATATTTATATGTGTAAATATAATATGGAAAATGTCTGCTGAATTTTTCTGCAATGTCTTCTATACTGTCAGGAAATGCCATCAATATTTTTTTTTTCAAGTAAAAAAAAATTAGTCATTATGGCTTAAAACTGAAGATATCACTCTAAATTAAAGTCCCAGCATGTGATTTCATTTCTCTGCATAACGACACGGAACTCCTTCCAATGCCAGTGGAATCATGGGAGCTGAAATAACTGGATTCCATCCATTCCAGCTCTGCCAATGCAAGATTTATTGCCTGCAGTACTGTTTTAAGTGTTTGTATTGCCTGCTTTTATCAAGCCATTTCTCAGCAATCCATTATTGAATTTAAATAAGAACAAAATTATTTTTTTTTTTTCCCCATTTGCCTTCCCCAGGTTGCTTGCCTTGACCTGCTGCGTACTTGAACCCTTAGCTGTACTTTCTCATAACCATGCAGAATCTGTCCTGTGAAATGGGAAAAACTGCACAGGAGTAGAAGAGTTATGTGGAAAAGCATTCATGGGTCTTTGATGTAACCAATTAAAAAATTCTTTGTTAAGTGTTTATCCTTCAGAAGATTTTCCTCCTACATACTTTAGGACCAGGAGGCAAACGATAGCACGTCTACCTTTCTGCTAACACCTCTAGGAACTTTTGTTCTCTTATAAATAAATGCAAAAATTCTCCTGACCTTTAATAGCGCAGAACTGTGGCATTCAAACCAGGATTACCATTTTCTATATTCAATGGCATAACATTTGTTTAATCACTAGTAAGAAAGAACAAGTTCTCATCAATTTTCAAAATACACGGGGCCATATTTTGCTCTAATGTCAATCTGCTGAAAATTGAACTCAGCTCTTTTAAACTTGCACGAGGCTTTATCCCATGAACGTTTCTAGTAGAACAGTTTCTTTTAAACCCTTTGCCAAAATCGTTACTAGGAAAAGAACTCTTATAAATGAACATTAAGTCCAGATACCATGTCTCACATTGTAGACAGACACACACAATACGCACAGATTATTTAGGTACAGAATAAATGTATAACCCTCCTGCTATTTATTTTTAGCTCTCCAAAAGTGCTGTGGCTAAAGAGCTTTGACATAATCAGTCCGAAGAGATAATCCCAGATTTACTGGTTTGCAGAACATTCTTGTATTAGAAATACATCCTCTCTGATTTGTGTGTTAGGGCCAGCAATAAAAGTGAGAGGGAATTCAAAGCTACCTCTAGGTTTTGCTTAATTGATGAAACTGTTTTGAATATTAAAGGAGTATTTGGAAAGCCAGAATTACAAACTCTAAAAGTAAAATGTTTTCCATTTGCAAATGTTCCTGTTCAAAAGATTCTTTTCACATTTTCAGAGCCATCAACAATATTTAAAGATTTTTAGGTTTTCAAACAAGTTATTGCTATCAGAGGGAAGCCAAATTTATTGTTAGAAAACAGAAACACTTGATCTGGAAATAGGTCAGTAGCTTATTCCATCTTTTTAACTTTTTATTCTGTCTTTTTAATTTTAGAGCTTGGAAAAAAAAACATGAGAACACAGGGATTTTTTTTTGGCAAAGAAATGGTAGCGAATTATTCAAAATACCATTGTAATTACCCTCCTAATGGCTCTTGCTTATTTGCATGGAAAATGATTTATTTTAAAATAAGAACTTAATCTTTTAAGAAGAGAATAATCCAAATAGAAAGAATTTTTGCATCTTTTTTAGATTTTGAGCATTATCTAGACATGCTTTTCACCTAAACTGTATTCTCCAACAAGGGCCAACCTCTGGAACCCAGCAGGGAAGCATGAAGAGCCTTGCAGGCAGCACAACTGCTGTAGGTCCCTGCGCATGATGCTGAGCTACAAAGCAGCCGTGTGGTGTTCTTTGAAGTTGTGGGGTTTTCCCCCCTTTTGACATGGGACCACATCCTGGCAAAATTTTTCCAGGGCTCCTGGGTTATTTAGCTTTAAAAGGAGCGATTTTGTGCAAGAGCCATTTGCTTGAGATCTGTTCGGCAGACAAGCTGCAGCCTTAAACAATTAATCAGCCAAACTCTCATAACGGCCATTATTCATTAGGGACCAAATAGAATTTAGTTGTATCTGAACTTGGAAAGACAAATTCTGGCCTCACATGAACCCTGTGCTGCTCTACCAAACTGAACAGTATTGAAGATGTAAGTGAAAGCAGAACTCTGCTCCTGTGAAATAACACAAAACCCAAGGTAGCTCTTTTCCTCCTTAAATGAACATACTCAATAACCAAGTCCATTTAATCCATAGTAGTACTTCTGCTAAACTTTTAATCTTTCTTATCTTATGCTTTGATTTTCTAAACTTCACCAGCCCTTTAAATGCAGTTGTGCTCAGCTGAAGAGTATTGATGCTTGATGGAGCTTTTACTGACAATCAGAAACGTGCCAAGCCATCGTGGCGATGCCGCGGTGCTGACAACAGCAAGGCTGAGACACCGGACACTGCACACTCTGAAACCTTTAACCTCTAGTACTTTCACTGCTGTTATTGAAATAATCACTAAAAAAAAAAAAAGTAGAAAATCGCACTGCTAGATATAGATGTAGTGGGCTGAAAGGGGACATGATCTTAAGGGTCCCTTCCAACCCAGGCAATTCTATGATTCTATGTTCTATACTACCCAGAAATATATTTCATGTTGTGATTTTTTAGTTTTTGGACTCACGGGCATATCCCAATGGGAATTTCTGAACTTGCTGTGAAAGGAGTACATGCCATCTGCTAGATGAGTAGCTCCGTGGGGGACTCTGCATTCCTTTGTCACACACTAATGTGCAGCCCCCATGCAGTGGTGGTTTGGAGGCTAATGAGGGCCAGAGCAACAGGAAAATACAGAACAATGCCACTGAATAAAGATCCCGAAACATAATCCTTCATCTAGAGGTTATATCATCCTCCTCACTTGCTCTTGCACAGAATCTGTCTGTATAGCATTTTGCTGGACTACACACGGCTTTGCACAATTTGTTTTAATTGCTGCCTTTGTCTTTTGTTGATGGGCCTTTCTGTTTCTGCTTCCCTTGCGCTTGGAATGGCCTTTTGCTTTGCAAGGATACCTTTTTTTCTCTTTAAAATCCACTGTCCTAAATCTTGCACCTTTGAGAAGGTACCCGGCTCTTTCCTCTCCGTTTCACTCAGACTTCTCTAACTTGCCAATGCAAGTCTCTTGGGTCACCATCAACGCTTCTCACACACCTTCTGAAACATTGCATAAGAAAATACACCATCAAAAATAGACCCTGCACAAAAATGGAGTAGTCCTCGTTTGCACCAGGGGTCGGGTGAGACAGAATCCCCCTTCCTCATGCCAGCAGGTGGCAATGGAGCTCCTAAGGCAGCACCAGGGAGCTGCTACTCCTGAGGGCATTTAAGAAGGTTTGAGCATGGGATGATGATAATCACAGACACCTGGTTATAGCCCAGCCCCCTCCCATGGGTGTGGAGTTTAGATAAATACCATACAGCAACATTTGGTACACAGGATGGTTTAAATGCTGGAAGTGGGCTAATTCTGGTGCCCTCAAATCTCTGCCTGATAGTGTTTCTAAATCTCCTTTGAAAATGCCAGTGGTTGGAAAGCAGATGTTAAATGCTGGATGGGGATACCAAGTCAGGCAACTGAGAACTCCTGCTATTTTGGAGAGCAAGTGCTGGGAGGCTCTGCAAGGACTTCTATACTACCCAGAAATATATTTCATGTTGTGATTTTTTAGTTTTTGGACTCACGGGCATATCCCAATGGGAATTTCTGAACTTGCTGTGAAAGGAGTACATGCCATCTGCTAGATGAGTAGCTCCGTGGGGGACTCTGCATTCCTTTGTCACACACTAATGTGCAGCCCCCATGCAGTGGTGGTTTGGAGGCTAATGAGGGCCAGAGCAACAGGAAAATACAGAACAATGCCACTGAATAAAGATCCCGAAACATAATCCTTCATCTAGAGGTTATATCATCCTCCTCACTTGCTCTTGCACAGAATCTGTCTGTATAGCATTTTGCTGGACTACACACGGCTTTGCACAATTTGTTTTAATTGCTGCCTTTGTCTTTTGTTGATGGGCCTTTCTGTTTCTGCTTCCCTTGCGCTTGGAATGGCCTTTTGCTTTGCAAGGATACCTTTTTTTCTCTTTAAAATCCACTGTCCTAAATCTTGCACCTTTGAGAAGGTACCCGGCTCTTTCCTCTCCGTTTCACTCAGACTTCTCTAACTTGCCAATGCAAGTCTCTTGGGTCACCATCAACGCTTCTCACACACCTTCTGAAACATTGCATAAGAAAATACACCATCAAAAATAGACCCTGCACAAAAATGGAGTAGTCCTCGTTTGCACCAGGGGTCGGGTGAGACAGAATCCCCCTTCCTCATGCCAGCAGGTGGCAATGGAGCTCCTAAGGCAGCACCAGGGAGCTGCTACTCCTGAGGGCATTTAAGAAGGTTTGAGCATGGGATGATGATAATCACAGACACCTGGTTATAGCCCAGCCCCCTCCCATGGGTGTGGAGTTTAGATAAATACCATACAGCAACATTTGGTACACAGGATGGTTTAAATGCTGGAAGTGGGCTAATTCTGGTGCCCTCAAATCTCTGCCTGATAGTGTTTCTAAATCTCCTTTGAAAATGCCAGTGGTTGGAAAGCAGATGTTAAATGCTGGATGGGGATACCAAGTCAGGCAACTGAGAACTCCTGCTATTTTGGAGAGCAAGTGCTGGGAGGCTCTGCAAGGACTAGTCTTAACTGTAACTAAAGGATTTTAATTTTTTGGATAAGCAATTAGAACAAGATAAAACAACTGCATAAGGTTGATGCAAGTATAATCGATCAATCCTGAGAGCACCTAGGAAAGGGGTTTCCAGACATGGAAATTATAGGCAGTTTGGGAAGGGGGTTTGTCTTGCATTTATCAAAATCAGACTATTTGAAATTAAACATCCTTTTTTTTGTTCTCCTCCGTTTTTGTTAAAACTGGTTTAAGACTGGACCCTCTTTCAAGGCAACATTTCAAAAACATGTAGTGGTACCCCAGGAGATGCTGGGCAGGTCCTGGAAGATGGCAGTGACCTTAACTTATGGGCTGTAATTAGGTTGAGAGCACTTGTTACCTCATGGAACTGTGTCCTAAAGCGACATAAATATTTCTTGTCTTTCCCTGAGGGATCACAGATTTTGCTTGAGTATTAATTAAAGATTGAGGGATATAAAGTGAAACCCCAGAAGAGTCTTGCTGTTTATTCCTTGATTAAACTGATTAAACACTTATCTACTAAGACAAATCTATGAGCAATTTCAGAAAGCAGCTATCACAGGGAGAAGATTTATATAGCCAAATAGAATACTATATCATTAAAAATTGCCAACAATAAACAAATGGCCCAATATAAAATGAAAATTATAATAATAGCAGGGTCTGAGCGAAGGCTGAATAAGCCCACAGGTTTGAGTGACAAGATATGCAAACTTTTCAGTTTTAAAGCACTACCTGAAATCTGTCTCACCCAGTAATAGCCAACTGCTATTACTCTAAAAGCGCTGTTTTAATATATGCAGTTACTCATAATCCTGTAAGTGAACATCATAAAAATTCTGGTGCCGTTTATTTGCGAATGCATCAGAACATAGAGATCAGAGGTGCTAATTTTGTGAAGAATTGCCCAACCAGGCTGCTCACTCCCAGCAGCCCTGGTTTATCATCACAGGCCTGATAACTCGATAAGACAGATGTCGCAGACTTAGGGCAACGTCACAGGAGGTTTTTCCTACCACAGCCTGGAGAACGCTCAAGCCTTGTGTTTAAACTGTGTCCTAACATGAATTAAAGCCAAAGGAATGGCTTAGGCCCGTGCTGCAGATGAAACACATACTAAAAACTCCCTTGCTGTGCATTGTTCTGCTTCTGCTGGCTCTCCCAGACCCGGGGAGATCTCGGAGCTGACGGTGTAGAGCGGTGCTTATTCCACGTGGCTAATGCCACTACAGCCAAACCCTGCCCTCACAAAGGAAAATTTAACAGGAGTCTGAGCTTTCACATTCCCAGTCCCACTCACAGAAGTAACTAGATAGGTGAGGATTACACCTCTGAGCACATCTGTCTAAAAGTAAAATTACCCTTTTTTATTTTTTAACAAAAATCAGCCCACTGATTTCAGCTTGTAGGTCTAGAGCAAAATGGAATGTCAGCTTCATGTATTTTCTCACAGAAGAAATTTTAGCAGCTGCCTTGTATCATAGGCCAGAACCTGGACAGAGTGTGCAGTATCTGTGGAAGCTGAAAGAACGTTTCTCCATTTTGGTTCTTGATATTAAAAAACAAACAACCTCTCAGGAAAAAAAATTGCCCAACCAAAAGCAGCTTAAGGTCTTAACATTCTTGTATTACAACCTCATGTTATCATAAAATCCAATGCCAACTTTCCTAGTTTTACATCTGAGATTATTTTCCTTGTAGTCATGCAAAATGACTTCAGTGAAAAACCAGAGACTGAATTCCCTACAACCCAAACATTTGGCAATAAACCATTTCTAAACCTTAACAATTATTTTGAATTTTCATCTTATCCCGGCTATCTGTAAGTCTTCATGAATTTTTAGTTAGCAAAATGTCTTATCATCAGTCATTGCTGTGTCTTTTAATAGCAAGTCTTTCTTTATTCAACAGTGACTGTGAACAAAGAACAACCAGGGGGTAAAATTTTTGAAAAGGACTACTTCTGGATATATTTATTCCTAGTGACCAACGTGAGACAGCAAAGAGTCACGTACTTCAGATGGCAGGCATTAACACGTTGTGAAAATAAAAGTTCTCTGAGATGTCTCAGGGTGGTGGTTATCCAAAAATCAAAAAGAAAAATGCCAGGATTACTTGAATTCATATGATTATATCTGAAAGTGTTTGGACTGACGTTGAGCTGATGGATGCGGAGATTTTATATATTATACGTTACTTATTTATATTATACTGTATACATTTAAAAGTAGTAATAACATTTAGCACTTGATTAGTGCTGAGTTAGTTTTATTTAAATATTTGCAACTTAATGTGACTATGTAACTATTCTTTCCTCTATTTTCAGACAGGAAGACTTGAGGACGACAGGTAAAAGGAAATATTTTCAAAAGCAAACCTCTATTTTTGAGTGACATGTAAAATCGGAAAGGTCCAATTTTAAGAGATGCACAGGAATTGCATCTTTCTTTGAACTCAATAAAACAGAAAGCACTCTGTGCCTCAAAATACCCATTCCTACTCACAAAACATCAAAGTTATTAAGATGGGGACACCTACATGATTTTGATGACTGCTAATAACTAACTGGCAACTAACTGGCCTCTGCTACACAGGGAGTTGGGAGCAGACCCGGGGGGATTTCAACGGCATGTTCAGTACAGCACATCATGTTTTTCCTTTGTTTGCTGCCCTGAACTCACTGAAACTTGAGTGGAACATACAGAATTTTACTTCTAGATCAGCTCTGCTATGATTTGAGCTTTATTGAACTTGATTTCTTCTAGGAAGGGCCACTCTAACCACTATTAAGATAACCTGCAGACAGCAAGTATATTGCAATATACGGGTGTATACTGGAACAGGACAGCAGAGATGAAGCTGAATACATCTCTGTACGTTGGGGTTTGGGTCCTTCCTCTAGAAAGCAGTAGAAATGTGCAGAGTACACTTGCCAAAGGAACAGCTTTGTTTCTTTGTTTTTTCAATTTAGCATGCATTAAGTAAAATTAACTGTGATTTATTTTTCTTTTATGAAGGTACCTTTAGCTCTAGTGCTATAAAACATCAATGTTTATACTACATAAGCTCTTCATCTATCACACATTCTTTGCTATTCTTAGTTCAGTCACAAAATCATAAACAGTTTCTGTGAATGCCCAGCCTTCAGTAAAATTAATGACTGCTCCTTCCAAAGCAAAACCAAACAAAATGGAATATTATAAAATATATAAATATGATGTCTCGGCTTTCCAAGTGGAAGGCTGATTTGTTACCAGAACACAACATGTGTGGGTTTCATTAATTGTATTTTACAAGTATTGACTTCAACGTGAATCAAATTCTATTCTCAGTTGTACTGGTAGATTATCAGAGCACTTTTATTGCTCTTTGTCGCACTGAAGCTCTCAATGCTTCCATGTGAAACTTCTGATTTTTAGAAAAACTGCTCAAAGATAACTCTAAATCAAATATTACTGTTACCCCTTTGGTCTAAGATAGAAAACGTCACGGATCCCAACACATCTAAGGAAGAAGATCCCAAAATATTAAAACATCTAGGAACTTTTACTTGCCTTTCAGGAAAATTTAATTTAAGATAAATGTTCTTGAGACAAATAACAGCTAATGTGGAATAGTTGGAACCTAGTGCTATTAAAAAGCTAGAAAAACAGTGTTTACAGGGGCAAAATTCACAGCTGGTCCTTCCAAACTGTATACATATGCAAGGAGTGGGCGGGAGTGGGAGGGAGAATAGCAAGGCCCTGCCTAATTTTAGGTGTCAGTCTTATGATACAGAGCTGCCATATGTTAAAGGTGAACACAGTGGGAGGCTGGAAGAGATTAACGATAATGGGTTTTCTGGGAAAAAATTAGTGTCACAGCTATGCTTTTTTATACTGTTCCTGTGTGATTCTAAACCACCAGTGTATAACCATTAATTAATTAGCATATATCATACTTCCCTGGGAGAGCAAAGTTACGCATAGACTCTTTCTCCTATTTAAAAACCAAATCCAGAAGTTCCAAATTCACAAAATCCCTTCAATGACAGAAACACCTTCTGTTTGCATGGCTGCAGTGCTGTGACTTCCATGAGGACTTTTAACACCAGAGCATACAACGAAGGTGAAATTTTGTTCTAATAGTGGTTACAACACTTAGTAAACTCATTCGACATCACACCTCAACTAAGCCTGGGAAAAAATAGCCACATGACTAGTTCTAAAAGTGAAAAAGAGGAACCTGCTCTTATTTACAACATTTCTCACGTTTTAATGCCTCCCAACTGACTGGTAAGTGCATACACACACATCTGCATCTAGGTGATTCTCTACAAAGGCTCGTTAGCTCCTTTGTGTTTCTGGGTTTTACAGCTAAAATGTCTATGTGGGACAGGAATTTCTAATAGAAAACCATGACTTTAATTTCTCACAACAGAAAAACAACCTTACTCATCTAATAGGTAAAATTAATTAATATCAAACTTTTTTACCTTATGTAGGCTCTCTTGAATCCACTGGTTCTCCAAGTTCAAGACAGACAAGCTAAAAATTGGAGAGGATCCAGTGGAGTGTCACCAAGATGATTAGAGGGTTGGAGAACTTGGCACATGAAGAAATGTTAAAGGGATTGGGTTTGTTCAGCCTCGAGAACAGAAAGCTCGGGGGGCAGGGGGTGGGTGTCTAATCAAAGTTTTCCCGTGCCTAAAAGGTAGTTCTAGAGAAAATGGAGGCACTCCTCTCACAAAGACATACAGCAACAGACAGGAAGCAATGGGCTCAAGCTGCTTCAGGGGAAATTCCATCTAAATTAAGAAAATATTCTTCACTTGTGAGAACAGCTAAATATTGGAATGGGGTGCCCAGACAGGTGGTGGAATCCCCCTCACTGCAAATATTCAAGGCTTGGTTTGACAGGGCTCTCGATAACTTACTCTTCAATAGAAGGTTAAACAAGATGACCTCCAGATATAACTTCCAATCCAGACTCGTCTGTGATTATATGATTTTGAAATTGCAGTGGACTGCTGAGAACCCCATTAAGCTACACCCAATTGTCACTTTGAGCAAATGAGGTCAGAATCTCAACTCTTAAGCAAATTGGCTGGTATAAACAGTGACAGAAATGCCAAACAGAAATTGCTGAGGAAACAGGCACCAGTAATGTGTTTCTGTAACACATTAATGTATGAGTGACTGTATTTCTACCTGCAAAATAAAACAGTGCTTGCCCTCTCTATTACTTTAAAGTACACCAGGTTATCTCAAAACATATCTGGGGCCAAATTCAACATTTTCTCTCCAGCTGGAGGAAAGCCCAGCTATACAAGCAATGAAGCTGATCCCTACCTTTTGTTCTACTGGTATAATTTTTGTCCTTCTGGTAACTGTTCATTTATATTATATTAGTAAGGCACTTAAACTTGTTTTTTTTTCCCAATGCATATTGAGATGTAACTCAGAGAGGCTTACATTACTGTTTGCTATTTGATGGTAAACCTATACACATGACCTTAATGCCTAGCACAGAATCATGTGAATTTGTGACACACCAGCAGTCAAAAAGGTGGTTTTCTCACACTTGCCAGTACTGTGTGACTGATCTTAGCAACCTGGTTGATTGAAAATAATTTACTGACAGACTGAAATGATTTCCCGATGATTTCAAAAACTGTCTTAAGGTGAGTATTCATGGACAAGATACAGCTTTCCCTGGTAGGTATAGAGAGCTGTTCAGCCCCTTAGGAATATAGCTATGTAAATGTTTTATTCATGTCAGTTATTCACATAAGTGGGTTTCACTTTAGTGTGTAACACAAGCCAGCTGGTTTGCTTCTTTTAAACTCTGATTTCTCATGCACTTCATATTGCTACACCCCCTTCAGAGATATTTATGGAAATTTCACAGCAAGCTGTCTCAAGCTTATGTGCTATTAAGATTCCATTCTGGGGTGTTTACTGCATTGATTTATAACATATAGATTTATGGACTCAACTACTTGATGGCCCAATAAAGCACATTGGAACTGAAAGCAAGCACTAATTAAAATAATATTTGATTGTCCTTAGCATATTGTAAAACTGCTGTGGATTTAAACAGAGCTACTGCAGCTTCTATACAGCCCCACAGCCTGACTGCACAATATGAAAACTGACAACTCACATATAAGATCAGTTTAATTGTGGCTACAGTTAGGGAATTATAACATGTTTTCCTATCTGTTTGTATACATGGAAGTGGGTTAATGTTGAAATACTCTTAAACCCCTCATGGCCTTGGCTGGTCTAAACAGCAAAGAATGAAAGGATTGAAATTCACAGCCTGAGAGAACAAGAAGGTTACAGTGTTAGTACCAGGGCTGTAAAGTATCAACTATTCTGCTAATCCCAATTTAAACAATTAGATTAAATCCTCCTGAAAAGGATCAGCGGATAAGATGCACCTCAAGCGAAGTTCCTCCAATAAAAGGGTATTTTCTATGTTGAGTAGAATTTTCGTCTTGAAATCTCTACCATTCAACATCAGAAACAAGGGACTTACGCAATCCCTGCTCCTTGCTTGAAATAGTTAATATTCTCAGCCTGACTTCATACACGTTACAAAGTGTAGTAAGAGGTATGAATTTTCAAGCATGCAAAAAGCCTGGCTTACGCTCTGTAAAGGCGTTTGGAAACAGTGCTGAAAGCAAAATAAGGAAATAGTTAAAAGGAATATTAATTACCATAATGTCTTATTGCAATGCTCAGTTAATTCCATTCTAATGAACTGCATTAAGAGCTTTTAACACCAATGTGGTGGCTCCATTCAAAAGAATAAAAGTTTTTAGACCGTGGTCACGAAGGGTGATTTCACACCCTCCTCTGCAATTAAAATGGATAGATTTTCCTTGCCTGCCATGCAAAGACTGGCAGATGTATGCAGAACATAAATGTAAAAACTGTAAATGCAGAACTTTATAAGACAGACTACAGAAGGTAACAGTGGTGGAAAACCCCAGCCACTATCACTTGTCACACGAGGAGTACCTTAAAAGAGGGAAGAACATTCAAGAGTCATTAACAGCCAAAGGTCAGACATGTAAAAATTCGACAGAGCTTTTCCAGGTCAACTACTGAATTCAAATCTGTAGTTTAGCAAGTGGGGCTAACAGGTAACACAGCTGATGCTTTCTGCAAATTAGGCTTCCACCACCTAGACCAGCTGAGATTCTACTGCTGCTAACATGCATCTTATTGCCACATCTGCAGTAGTTCAGCATCCAAGTGCAGAACTTAGAAATTTCTTTCACATATTCAGCAAATCTAACTTTCTGCTGAGTCATCAAGATGAGGACTTGCATGAGAAGCCCTGTAACAAAACCAGAGAAAAAAAAGAGGGGAGAAACGTTTCAAGAATGCGAGATTTCTTCTATTCTGTTTCTAAATTTTATTTGCTATTATTGCTAGATAATACAATCTTCAAGCTCAGTTTCCAATGGCTCAGGTGTAAGCCTAGAGTACTGCAAGTGTTTTACCCAGAACAGAATCCAGCATCCACCTTTAGCTTTCCAACTGTCATGTATGGCTCCCTGCATCAACAGATGGAGACCAAGGGAACAGTGCTCTATTTTAATAGTCGCTCTTGTATTTATTTCCATTGCTAGGAAATTGGCTTTTAATTCACTTTCATTTCCTAAGTTATTTTTCTACCTTTTTTTTTTTTTTTTTTGGTATAAATCCCATGTAGTAACCTACATCTGTCTGAAAATAAAAGCTGCCTTTTGATTAGAGCTGGAATGCAGTATCATATACGGTGTGTTCGGAAACCTCTGCAGAAAAAAAACATGTCTGCTTTAATACATCTAGCTCCAGGCACCACGGGGTGAGTCAAGGACAACAGAGCAGTACGTTTGAAAAAAAAAGGAAAAAAAAAAAATGTCCCTGCTTTTCTTGGCTAGCTAATACATAAACTTCAACCTTATTTACGTGACTTTTATAAGAGTTTGGGATAAAAGTAATTTTATCTCACTGCAAAGATTTATTTGCTGCCCTTCCTGTCTTTCAGAAGACGGTGGAAATGCACCTGCAAAACAGCGTCTTGCTGGCACCTATAAGAATTAAACAGCATGCAAATTTCAGGAGCTAGAAGAACTTACTCTTAATTAAACCATGATTTGGAATGGAGATGAATTATATTTTTCACCAATTGCTTAATCTTTTAGAAGGATAATAAAAAAAATCAACTATATGAATTATTTTTTACTATATTCTGGAAAAAAACAACTGCATACTGTCCAATTCACTTCCTGAAGCTTCTGGGACATACATACAACAGCAGCTACTTCTTTTCATGCATTTTTTCCCCAGGATTAGAGAATACAATTGAAAAAAAAATCTTTCCTACAGTATACAAATTCCTATAGCTTTTGTCAAGTAAGTCTTTGTAAAAAAGCTTTCAATTCTCTACCTGCAAGACATAGGCAAGATATAAACTACACTCCAGATTTGGTTAAAAAAAAATAATAATTTTTTTTCCATTTTTTGTAAATAATGAATTTGCACTGCAGTTTTTCTTCTAGTCTTTCAGAAAAATGATCACTAAGGAAATCTTATAGTTAAGGAAAGCCAAAAAGCAAGTCACAAGGGCCCAAGCTTAGTGCTTTGTGTCCCCCCCAGATGATTACATCTTCAAATGATTACTGCTTTTGTAGACGTTTCCTTTATGCTTTAGACACTGTGTTATTGGAACATCTTATCAATGTCACCTTTCCTCTAGTCTCTGGAGAGTTTTGAAAAAATAATGTATTCGCAGTATCTTCTAAAAAAAATCACGGGTAGCTCCTGATACAAACATATTTTTCTGTATTTTTTTTGTGTGTGAGGTGCTCACTGTTGCAGTGTCTGTCCTGAATATGTGTCAGTGGAATTCACTATTAGTTAATATAAGTTTTTCTAATAAGCCAGTTATGAAGAGTATGGCTTTATCTTTGGCAACCCCCTGAAAATGTCGAAAGCAAACCCTATGGAAACAGTAGGTAAAATTTTAATGGAGTAAGAATCAAGAACAAAAAAAGTAGTATTTATGCAGAACAAGAGAGAAGACTTTTGCCCCTGGTGCAGCTTCAGTGGCATTATCAAAGGAATCAAAATCACTTAACCTGCAGGCAGTGATACTGTGAACACCAATGTTCTGTGATACTCAAGATAGTGAGCCACCACTTCGCATCTAAAGTGTAAAGTCTAGAGTATAGTAACTTCTGTTCTAAATGAATGGAATGGCAATTGGAAACCCCTAGACCATTCTATTAATATAACTAAATACTTTCAGTCCTGTTCCTTCACCCTCTTGCAGCAAAAGAACAACTTATTCCCGCATAAGGGAACAGGATATGACATCAAAAAAGCCCACAAGTAACTTCAGAGCTGGGTGAAACCAGAGCATTACCTCCTAAAAATCTAAAGGAATTGTAAGAATTCTTCCACTTAACCAAAATATAAGGGTATTCTTAAAAATAGATATTTATACTTGTAGACTATGTAGGGTATGACTGTTCTTTTTATTTATCTCTTGCGTCCATTATAGGCTCAAACACTTAACTGGGGACCTTCTCAACATTGAAGACTGGGTTTTCAAAGGCATCTGAAGGACAGAGACACAGTTCTCACTGAATTTCAGCTGGATTTGTGATTAAGCCCTCCAGGACCCTCTCGACAGCAAGTCACAAATACCAGAAAAGTCACAAATACCAGAAAAGAACAAGCGATGTCAGTAATAAAGGTATAATATATAAAACATATGACAGCTTTTTTTATTTTACTCATTAATTCTATGTTTAAAAATGTATTTAGTTTGATGTGCTTTTATTTCAACTCTGATCCATTTTCCCACAGAACTACTCACTTGATAAAGTATCTGATTCCATCTGCTGTATAAGCTTCTTCCCATCCATAAGGCAGACCTAAGATGAAATGAAGAGATAAGATGTCTCTCAAAGCTTAGGTGACACAAAAAACATAATTTTGAAATGGTGTAAGCTGGAATGCTGAAATTTCAAACCATGTCATAAAAAGATTATAAATGAATTATCACTATTTTTTGCAATAGATAATATGAACAGTACAATTTAATAAATATTAGCTGTGCTACAAAGCTATAAACCATTTGATGATACTTTTATTACTAGCATTTCTTTTGTAGAAGCTGATAGTCTGGTCAAATGAGAGTGTAGCAGTTAACTCTTTGAACTTTTTATTGTAATTTACACCTATAAAATAAGTAATTCTGAAAGGATGCCATTGTTACATGCACTAAGAAACTATTCTTTTTTCCCTTTTTGTAATTATCAGTCATGCTAATTTTCAAAACTCCATCTTGGATTTTGTTCTTAGTTTGAAAGTTCCATCCATGAGAAAGGTGAGTTAATACTTTTAGTAGGGTGCTATATTATATCGCTTTAAAAATTCAATTTTCATAGGACACCTTTACCTTTTTTTCTTACTATTTGTTCAAAACAAAATGTTTGTAGAGCTTGAAAAGTGCTGGAGAAAGAAACATGAGTAGATGTGCAAAAATACTCCTGATGTATGCTTTTCTGATACTGTACTGTAATATGTATAAAGGAAAGCGCAAGGTCCTGAAAAGCCTCCCTTTTTTGAAGACTAGAAATACCAATAAAATTAAAATAGGTATGTAAAAATGTTCTGGAAGTGCTTAAGCTTGAAAGTCATCTCAAAATGTTAGTGTCTTAGGAGTTAAAACTATTTTGTTCAAGTCACAGTATATCTCAAAGCCCAGCTCATTAGAACCATCTGTGAGCCTGCTCTAGATTTGAAACTTTTATTTAGAAAATGTGTTGGACTGCACGCACCACAGCATCTTTGAAAGCCTCTTCATACCAAGGCATGTCCTAAGTGCCCACATATACTTTTTTGGAATTTCTTTCTTAAAAGGTTCATTTTCTTTTCTCCCATCATTTGACCTTTGTCTCTAGTGTAGTCCTTACTTCTTAAAAATCTGGAAAGGGGTAACCTCAGTTCTCAAACATAAACAGAACTTGTTGCAGCTACTGAACCATGACTTTGCACAGTGAAGCAGGTACAAACCATCTGAGAAGTAATTATAGCTGTAGGTACCAAGTAAGTCTACCAAAACTCCAAAATTCAGGAAGGGAACTTGAGAATTGGTAATTGTAGGACGGCACCATTACTTTTTAGTACATCTCGAAAAGCAAAAACCCCATTGGACTAACTTTTTTTCATTTCATTTTTACCCCATATTAGTCACTTATCTCAGGCTTCTTCCTATTTTTAGAACAGATCTATACAATCTGTTCCTCAAAACACGCCACCTACTACCTTTGAGAGAGAATAATCCACAGCTACTTCCCTTTAAATACAAAGTAGTTGCTGTGTAACAGTTTTCAGGCCCTGACTCCATTATGAAGGAAGGAAGAAAAGGATGTTTTAAGTTATAAATATCCTAGACATGATCACCAGTTCTTCCTTCCTCTTTCATAAAAGACGGGACCTTTATTCAACATGGATATTCTCTAATGATTTAAATGGCAATGGGATTTATCCTTCAATTGCTTTCATCTGCCCTGGCCTTTCCTCATTCCTTCATGTACCATGCATATCCAAAATAAATGACAACGGATTTGCTCAGTTATGAATAAAACCTCGGCATCTGCTCTGTGCTCACATGGATCCCCTACATCACCCATTTCATTCATCAGTGATAATTACACTTTTTTCACTAGTAATTTGATTAAAATTATGTCTTTTTTCCTTCTAAATGAAGAACAGTACGTAGGTAGCAATGATAACTGATGCTCTGTATTCTTTTCTTAACCACAAAAGACTGTGATTTTCAAAAACACTGAATACATTTGTCACCTATAAATGAGACTCTGGAGATATCTCCACAGCTTTATTTGCCTTTTTGACTTTATATGCATTAGATTGTATATCCTATCCACTCTTTATATGCTTCAAAGTTCCACCTACATCTGTAGGTTTTTTCATGCCTTTATTTTGAGCATTTTTACTCTTTCTCCACTAGTTTTTCATTGCTGTTCCCTTTACTCTTTTCCTTCACTGTTAGATTTGTAGTTCTACTTCTTGCTATTTCCCATGGTAGCCAGGAGGCTCTCATGTTTTCATCATATTTCCCTAGACATCATCTGCACTTCCTTCAAGCTCACTTTCTCCATGAATCATTCATAAGTTGATCTACTTCCTAGTGCTCTATTTTTTCACACCCTCCAGGGTCAGATTTGTTGCCTGTCCTAGGACTTGCTTGAAAGACTGATAAACTCTCACCTATAGTAAAGAGGAGGTAAAGGAGCTCAAAGTCACAACTATAGTTTGAAAGATGCAGGATTTAGCCTATATAAACTCTGGCAGTCTTAGATTTCCTACATATTTATAATTTCTTCTGTGAATTGCTACAGCCTTTGATGAAACTTCATAAATAATATATCTCAGCAGTTGTCTGCATATATAATCTTAAAAAAATTACAAGTTTTACAATATTTAAAAATAATTTCTTTTTAGCAGAAGAGACAGGGCTTCTTGCTATTCAAATATTTGTGATTATTTATCCTTTACAAGGTAAAAGGTAAAACTGCGAAAGTAATTAAGCAAGCAAAAGAAATGGAATACAATCCAAAGCATCCTTTGCCCAAATAGAACAGTCTCCTGAGAGAGTGCGTGTTAGCCAAAATACATTATAACCTACTATCATTTTGTTCTGAGTATATGCATTTAATTAGGATTAATGCAAAAGAGATTTCTGTAATTCTATGTGAAAAACAACAAACCACTTGCTGTTGTATGTATAGAGGAGTGTGCGAGCTGGTCACTGAGCAGCAAGGCAGTATCCCTGGTGACTGCTTGTTCCTCAGCTGCAAGATGCCTGCTGTGATAACCACCCCTGTAAAATGAACATTATATAAAGCAGGAAGGGAGTGAAACCATAGGGCAAACAAAATTTTCTTGATCCTTGATAAAGTGTGGATCTCATCGACCTTTGTCGCTTCCTGGGGTTTACAGGACAAGGGAAATGCACCAGCACTGCTACCTGGCTGGTTGCAGTAAGCAGAAAGATAAGCATCAGCCCAAATGATGAACTTGTAGGAAGTGATCGATGTTGAAGATTTTTGCCCAGTTTCTAAGATAGAATGTGTATGCTGTCCCTCATGCTTCAGTACAGCCTTCCTGCAACAAAAACTGCACGGAGCATGATCAAAGCATGTCCCTAAAGGAAGCAAGGTGAAAATGCAAAAATTAGGAAAAAGCCTCCTTTTACTGGGCAGTTATCAAACCCAGAAACTCTGCAGTAATGTAGTTGTTGGGGTTTTTTCCCCCAATAAGTTAGTTTAAAAATATTAATGAAAAAGAAACGTGGAGATCAGCAGATGAAACTAATAAAGCAAATGCCATAGCATGAATATTCAGTTGATTCAAAACTGACAGTTATTTCCCTAACATCTAAATGCTGCAGTCCAAAGTGTTTTATTTTTCTTATTTTCTGACCAAATTCCTCAAAGGAAAAAGAGAGATTCAGAGACTCCAGTAAGAATTGTTCAAAAATTTACTGTTCACTAGGATTCTATCTAGATTTGGCCAAAGCGTGACTATTTGGATGCTTCAAGATAAATATGTCCTTTAAGTCCTTTATTTTGGCCTTAAGGCCAGACTTTAAAACCCTGCTGCCGTTATACGCAGTCACACAAACACTACTGATGAATGGGAAAAGGCTGCTGAGGGATAAGCTGCCTACCACAGGTGGGAATCTCACCCTCCAAACTCTTTTGTGAAGCACAAACTTCTTCCCAGCAGCTTTCACAGCTTTGTCATCCACCGTAAAAAGGATGTTTCCCTACAATTCCTTTCCTGTAAGGGCTAAACCACCTCGTCTGGAATTAATATGAAGCATCAAGCTTAAGGGATGTAATATCTATCTGGAATTCAAAAGCCACATAGTATAAGTATTCAGTTTCACGATGAACAGATTCTTTGACCAACAACAGAAATAAGGATGTCTTTTTGCATATCTTTTATCTAGCTTGACTTTTCCATGAAAACATATTTTTTTAAGTAAGAGAGCATTAGCTAGCTCAGAACTACCCTTTATTTACCTCCTGATGATATTTAATATTAGATTCTCAAAAACAATGACGATTTTTAAGAAATAGGAATTACCTACTAAAAGTATTTCCGATATACAAGATTTGCTAAAGAACATTATAAACACTTTTCTCTGTCACTTGATAAATGAAGTTTGAATTCTGATCTCTTTTCAATATCCACCTCTTATCAACACTTAAACCTTCCTCATGTGGCCTCAATCCAACACTCATCAGTTAAGATCCCCAGTGCCTTTGGCTCTTCTCTTTGAGTATCTTGGCAATGCAAAGAGGATGGAAAGCTGAAGATCTGACTTGTTGGATCTAAGTCACCTGCTCTTTGACTCCTGAGAGCTACTGGCATATGGGAATACCCCCGAGAGGGGACTGAGGTACCCTATGATGGGAGACCGGCAGAGGAACTCCTCTGTGAGTTACACAATTTGACACAGCTAAAGCAAAAATCTGTGGAGGAATATCCAGCCTTGGTTGCCGAGTGTATTCAATGGGGTACAGGCATAAAATGGCCCTTCATTTTTTGAGGCTGTCAATAATACATACTGTATTTTACTGCTTATTTGTGAATTAAAGGTTCAGAAAAACAGCTTTCAGAAGTGAGTATGCACTTCTGACGTTTGCTTGTGTGCCACTTAATTCTTTAGACCACTTCAAGTGCTCTTCCCACAAACAAATGTGTTTCGTTTTATGAATAATACTCTGCTATGGGGACATTCCATTCCTTTCTTTCACATATCAAATTCCATTTTAAAGAAATTGTTCTTTTTCTTTTGTTGTTGGTAATTTAATAAAACTAAGATGGAGTAAGTAGTTTTCAACTGGAGACATCTGGGAAATACTAGCAACTGAAATTATGTTAATTTAGAGTATGGTTGGCAGAGTAGGGTTGTTCTTCCTTCAGTCTTGTTCCTAGAAACCAGGCTTCAGAAAAAATATTTTTCTTACATTGGATATTCAGGGTATGATGAAAAATGACTTTGTGTTTTCCCATTTCCTATTAATCATAAGATATTGACCCATCTATGTTGGCAAACTCATTAACCTCTTATTAAAACAATTACATCATATCAAGCTACAATTTAGAATGAGTTATAAAATCGTTTGCTTCTCATGCTGAAGAGTTATATGATCACCCTTAAGATCTTTATGGCAATTTTGAAACTACAAACTGTTATAAATTATTTTCTTCTATTTCTTCTGTTCTACTTGTCTGTGAGTAACTCAGCACAGTTCATTAGAAACAGTATGGATACATAGAAACTGTGAAATATAAACAAAGATCAGTCAACTGACTAGTTTAAGGAAATAAGAATGACCTTCAATCAGTCCATGTGATCAGACATTATTGTAGACATATTGCTCTCCTGTCTGACAAACAAGGAAATCCAAATTTAGAACAAACTCTGCCCAGCGTGTGCACTTAAGTTCTTCAGAAATGAGTGAGAGCTACAGTCGTCCGAGCAATGAGGTTGCTGCTCTGTGTCTTCAAGATGGATCAGGAATTATATTCCTGAAACATTACTTTAAAAAATGTACCTTTTCAGAAACTGAATGTTGGAAATACGACAAAAACCCAAACCTACATATTTTCCGAACAAAGACTAATATTCTGCTTCAAAATAAAGCTTTAGGTACCGTAGGACCCAAGCAATTTAGACTGTTATTAAAATGAGAAGCAGTCTAGCCAACGCTCATTTTTATCCATGCAGGAGGTTAGTAGTGAAAGTACAACAGAAGCACAACACACTTAACAAGGGCAATAAAATACTTGGTTCTGCTTAGTTGATGGCAATTGAATGCATACAACCAATTACACAGAAATGGCAGAAGCCACCAGAGCTCACAGTACCTACTTCACAATAACATTACTATAAAACATTCTGACTTTTAAAGGGAGCGGAACGAGTACAGCAAATTAAGTGCTGAGCTTTCTGCTCCACCAAACAGAAGCTGTTCTAAGGTACATGATGGAAGATACAGACTTTTGTGAGGATAGGGAAGGGAAATAACCCACCAGCAACCAACAAAAAAACCCCATCGACTTTTTGATAAATCCTCCTTTTAGCCCAGGGGTAACACAGCAGATTCACCCCATCACCTACAGTCACAGGCCAGAACCTGAGCATCTGCACCAACCGCTGGTCTGAAACTGGGAAGGTCTTTTAAGCACACAAAAAGCTGAAGAAAGACTGCATTCCTTGAAATGCTGACGTGAAAGGAATTCAAAGTACCACTAATGATTATTATTTTTGTAATGTAATCACATTTCAAAAAAAGCCAAGGTTATTATTGCAATATGCTTATAATACAATCAATATGTCTCCCATTTGGCTTACAATGCCTTTTCACATACCACACATTTGACAGTCAGAGGCACAGATACCATTAAGTCAGTCCTTCAACATTATAGTCGTTTTGGTCATGAATGTAATGCGTTTGTCGAGTCATTAGGTCAGGAAAGTGTAAGCTCTCAAAGGGAAGGGATAATGAAAGCAGAGAGGAATTCCAGACTAGCGCGTCCTCACCAAACATTGAATTTTGCATAACCTACTGGCTTACATTATTTGCTTTTAAAAATGCATTTGACATACTGATTATCTGACAATTATTCTTGCATTTTTCACCTACACTGCTTCTTACTGAAATGCTACTGGCTGTTCAGTGAAAATACGTAAGAATGCAGTGACCAACCTCCCCCAAATTCACTTGTTTATTGTGGTTGAAGACTCTGTGGATAAGGTGGAGGCAATATAGAAAATCAGAAAACTGCAGAATGCAGAAATCTACCTCTTTCACAGAGAAGGCTGCAAAGTAAAAAAAAAAATCATCACACTAGCACTCCTTATTCTCTGCTGGCTCCCATCTGCTTTAGTTTGCCAACTCAAAGATGTTGTATTTTATTTTAATGTTAAAGGCTCCAATAACAGTGTGTTAATTGGTGACACAGCAAGAGAAATACAGTACCCTGGAACTATATATCTAGTAGCAATCCCTGATAAGGTCTTAAAAATGGCAAGCATGTGCACATAGAAACATTCATTTCTACGAATTAATTGCAGGCTTTTTTCTACAGCTTTCCAGTACCGACTGCCAACGTGATGCTGTCTATTTGTGATTGGTCAAGAACACATTATTATTTCTACTGCTGACTGAATACACTGCAATTTAAAACTTAATTTTTGATGAATCTTTGCAAAAGTTAATTTGAAATTCATTTTGCTTATATCTATGAATCTCGAACTGCTGAAGAAAAGGGAGGAAACATACTATTTATTATAAAATTAGAGAAGTGGTCCATAACTGACGAATTCTACACAAATGCCATGTAGGCTAAAAAAAAAAGTTAAATTCATAGAAGTAAATACTCTCTTGAGAACATTCTTGTTCTGAGTTGGTACAATCTATTTCCAACTGATTAAAAGGAATCTGGAATAACACATTCTTATTCCAGAAATACCAGCCTCTGCACACAGGGCATCCTCCACCAGGACTAGCCTGGAATACTTCACAGCAAGGCCCAGCTCTAAACCATTTCCTTTTTCCTCAGTTTCCCTGCTCTCTTGCTCCCCTCATTACTCTCTGTCCCGGAATTCATCCGTCTCCTCCTTTCCTTACTGGATCAACTTCTCTTGTCACCATCTATTGTGCTATCCACCCACCTCCATCACTGTCATCTCACATTGCTCACTGACGCATGTGACTGTTAAATATAAGTTTAATTAGAAAGCATTCATTGGTAACAAATTAAAACGACTGTCTAAAATTAGAATTGAGCAGAAATTGTCTGAGATTTAAAAAGTAATAGTATTACATGATATGTCTTTCTTGCTAAGTAATATCTTACTTTTTTTGCACTGATGATGAAATTAAACTGCGCAGGGGGCTGGCATGAACCACCTCCAATTGAGAGACACAGAACTACTCTCTGCTGAGCTCATTTCACAGCAAGTACAGACCAAAGGAATACTTTTTCCTTTTGAAGTAATTAAAAATAATGTCAAAAGTTCTTAGAAACTAGGATAGATACTTTTCATTTTTTGCTATAAATCTGAAGGAAAAAAAGTAATCTACCATGTGCCTAAATTAGCATACATTATTTTACCTTAACTGTAAAGGATTCAACCATAATACCTGTAGCAATCACTAATGCAAGGCAAAATCTCCATCCTTAACTCCCATTACTGATACATATGCTTTATGGCATGAGGTAATAGATCTAGTACGAGACTTATCTACATTTTGTACCTCATTTAGGTCTCCTTCATAAGCACCAAGCAATTATTTTTCCTCTTGCAAATTCTCCTTAAAATACACTTCAAAAAAGCTTCCTATATCATCCTTGGCAATCAACTTTCTCTGCACTTCTCTCCATTTAAATTATCACACTTGCGTACCATATATGTCTAAGGAACTCTGCTAGCCCTCAGCTTCTCACTCCTACCTACTGAAAAAAAAAGTGAAAAAAATGTGACAACTGAAGGAACTGACAGAAAAGTGTACCGAGCCTCTTCGACAAGATGAGCACTCACAGCTTTAGCACACACTGACACTTGAAACAAAGGTCTGATCGGTTTCCCCCGCCAGCTCTAATCCAGCTCTCCCAGGATGCTCATAGTTGTGTAGCCACAGAAAATGAACTCGGCATGAACTGCACAGAAGTACACACCACTCCTTTGGTTCAGCTCCATATTGTAATGGTTACTTTATTTTTTGGTACCTGAGATACTGAGGCAGTTGCTCCCTGTGTGCAGACGTACATGCCCACAGGGAGACAGGGGACACCTGCCCTCCCAAGACTGGAGCGTGCTCACAAACCCAACAAGGGACATCAGCCGGGAACCCGAGAGCTCAAGGTCCAACTCCAGTCCCCCCTGTGGATGTCCCCTGACCGTGAGCAATCTGCATCTCCATGCTACAAAATTCAGAAGTTTTTTCCCTCGTCCCCTATGACAAAACATTGTACTACAATTAAGGATTCATACAGCAAAATTCTAAGCATTATGTCAACAGAAATTAATAGAGGGAAAATTTAGGAAGCATTTACCATCCAGTAAAATTGTTGATTCTGGAGAGTTTTGACTTCAGTCTCCATAGTTACCAAGAGCAAGTACAACTTGCATGAAAGAGGCACAAAGTCAATTAAGTTTTTCATAGTGGGGTCACAGTGTGAACTAAATGAGTCCATAGACTTTTAAAGGTCTGCTCTTTAATGAAGTCTTCCTTCAGAGATGCTGGAAATTAACCTAACGAGACTGAACTAATCTTATTAGCTCATCTGCATTTTAAGGTATAATAATATCACTTACTTGTTTTTCATTATTAAAATGTTTTGATTTGAAAGTCAGTACAGACAGTGCCTATTCAAAAGCTGACTCATCTTTTCTCATTAAAGGTAACTGAATGGAGAGAGAATAAATTGCTTTTCTAGCAGCAACAACAGAGCTCTAAAATCTAGGTCACATCAAAGAACTGTCTTAAATATAGGCTTTAGACACTGAATTGTTTTTTTCCTTGCCTTGAACATTGATAATAACATACATGTTCAATCATTAATATATTAGCTAGCAACTTGTTAATAACTGATATTTTAAATATTTTTTTTTTAATTTGATCAGGCTATACATTTTTTCCAACCTTACAAGTCTCACCTTCTATCTAGCTTCTCTGCTTGTACATAATTACAAGTTGTGATGTTCTGAATCTCAGACATCAAATTAAACACGTGGGGTCTACTTTCTAGGTCCTCTAACAATACCCACATGTAAGACCAGGTAGGTGAAAACAATGTCATTACTCACTCACATTCAACAAAATGTGTTTTTTTTAGTCCAACTAAGGAGAATTCAGGACTTAAAAGCCATTTGTAAATAGGTATTTCTTTGAAATGTCATTGAAAAACAGGATGAGAATTTTTTAAGAGGTTGACTAAATGGATCAAATGTTTGAAATAAATAAGACGTAATTCAATAAAGACAAAAGCAAAGTACTTCCCTAGGTGTGAACAATCAGCTGCACAGAAGCAAGTGGGGTATGTCAAGTCAGCTTTTGGTTGTGAAGAAAAGGCTCTGGAAGTACAGGAAATCCCAAACTTCACATGAATCAGTAACGTGAAGCGATCAGGGAAAGGGAACACCATCTGGGGACATGGGAGCTGGTGTGCTATATATTAAAGCAAACAAACTTTATTCCATTTTTGTCTTCCACAGGAAGGCCTCAGCTACAGAAGTCAATATAATTCTGAAGAAGAGAATTTGGAGAACTTTAAGAGTGACGAAATGGCTAGAAGACAAGCTCTGTAAGGGAAAAATGAACAAACAGGCGTCACTTAGTTTATTTTGGGGAACAGAAAACAGAGTGGAGACATGATATGGGCTTCAAATATGTTAAAAGCTGCCATAAAGACAAAAGCAGTAGGGTGCTTTCAGTAACTATAGGGATGAAGGCAAGTAATAATGGGCTTAAAATGCAATGACCAGGATTTAGGCCAAAGTAAAAGCTTTTTAATAGATAATTCAGGACAGGAATGGTTAGCCTACAGAAGCAGTGGAATATGCTACACAAATAGCTGTTTGGATTAATGCAGATATAATTCATGGTGCTGGAGGCAGGTGGATGCACTACCTAATTGCTGGAGGATGTTTCTAGCCAAATCCTTTCTGATTCCTTGGGTGGCAAAGTACTGTCTGAGGGTTAGTTTTCTAAACTTTTGAATAATTTACATTACACACGGACATTTCTTCTGCTTCCCCTTTGCAAGGCATTTTTACATCTTGTGGTCACAGGAGTAATATATTATATTATCTAACAAACAACTGCGCTCATCTCCTTCCAAGTATTTATGGTAAAGCCAAACCAATCCTGCCCAAAGAAACAGGCTTTGTAGTATGTTTTTTTAGGCTTGCCAGATAGCACCTGAACTCACACCCCAATAATACTAAACTCAAATTAAAACAACAACAAAATCACAGCCAACGGTGAAACTGTGATGTTTTTTGCTGTCTACTACCTTCTAATAAACTATTTCTAATAAACTATTCAACCTTCATTTGGCTTGGCTAGCCTTATTTATGGAAGTAGAGGCATGCACCTAAGTATTGCTGTTTCAGCAGTGAGGATGCTATAGCTCAGTGGTCTCAAACAGTTTTGAGTCAGGCATCACCACCCACCCTGAAAATTCTCCTAGATCATCATAATGAATGTTGTAATTGAAAAGAATGTAAAAATGCTAAGTTTCTGTAGACAAGCTGTAAATCAGTTATAAGACTTTTGTGGTTCAGTGGCTGTTGATAAACTACAGCTTGGAAACCACAGCTATAATTTTAAATTACTTTGAAATATGTGGATAACCATGCATTAAAAAATTTAACTTGGATCAAGTATGCAGCACTGAAATAAGGCATCAAACATACAGTACCAAAATACAGCAATTACAATAAAAAAGACAAGAAACCAAAAGCAGCAAAACTTCTTCAGAAAACTTTAACAGAGTCTATGCTGGCTGCCTCTGTTCTTAACTCTACGCTTCCTCATTAGTCATTCTCCTTTCCTAATAAAGCCTCTAAGAGGGTAAGACAGTGTCAAGGTGCTACTTGACACCGTTCCACAGTCAAGGCACCAACTGACATTTTTGTTCAATGAAAATGCACTGCATAAATATAACAGACGGTAATGAGAAAACAAAGTATTTCTACAAATCACTAATTTGAGAGTTATCAAAGAATGCATATTATCTATATTACAACAGATTCCAGTAACAATGGGTTACTCTTCAGGAAGAAATATCAATATAACACCTACTGAAAAAAAAAAACCCAACATTTATTTAACTCAGGCAACTTCTGTCAAATCCTTGCCTTTTTTTCCCCCTGCCTATGAATGAGCGAGTCAGCTGGTTCATGGCACAAACCCCTCCTTAAAATGGGGACAATAATTTTAATCAAGGTGCACAAATGATAGAAATAAAGCAGATGGTATTAGATTTACAGACTGAAGAACGGACTTGTCTCACAGTCCTAGTGCTCCGCTTTAATTCAATATCCATGCACACTTGATTTAATTTGAATTGGAAATATTTTTTAAAATGTACATTATTCCATTCCTCAAGTGGAATGCTTCCTTTCTGTTGTAATGAAACATTTTAAAATTCTTGGACAGATTTTCCTTTTGGAACCACAGTTCTTGAGCACTGTCAAAATTACAACTCTTCATTCTTATTTACCATGCAGGGAAAATTGGAAATTTAAATGATTTGAAGAAGATTAAAAGTCTTTCTGCAGTAAACAGTTATGTAGAATACGCTTGTGAATTCTAGACTGTGTCCTTGTAAAATTGTATTAAATATGCTTGGATTTTTTTTTTCCTGAGGATTAAAGGAACCATTTTGCCTGTTATGCAACTTTGAATTTTAATTTTTCTGAAAGTACAGAAGTTGTTCACCTTTGGGCTTCTCACTGTGATCTGACTGGTATTATATCTAAAGAGTTGCTGATAAGCTATCAATTTTTAAATGAAAGTCTCATTTTCAGAATGAGGCAAAAACTCAACAATGTCTATATTACAGGGCAAAATGGATCAACTTCTCATTTCGTGCATTTGATGTTATGTATTGGAAAAATTAAAATTAAGTCAAGGGTTATTTTCAGGTTATATCACTGAAGATGTAAAAGGAAAATTACGAATTTTTATTTCAATTCCCAAACTATATTCTTGTGTTGCACTAGCAAGGTTTTCACATCAGCAAAGAATATGGGTACTCTGCAATTTAATAAAAAATATTTACATTTTTTTTGCTACCTTAAGTTTAATTTTTGAACTATAAGTTTGTGTAGCAGTCACTGTTTCTGCACAGTGTCACTCACTCCCAAGGTGTGGTTGACAGCAGGGATCTCCAGTCCAGAGCACATGCTGAACTGGAAGACAACTGCTCCTTGTGCCTATCAAGTTTTCTGTTGAGCAGAGCTGGAAACCAGAAAACCACTGCCCCACAGGGACTAAATCAAGCCACGCATTCAGCAGCAGCATGAAGCTCCTGTCTTGCTCTATCTTGTCTTTACAAGATGAGAACTGAGCAAACAAGAAAGTAACTAAAATCTGAATTCAAGACAAACTGGGAGATGCTTTTGCTACATAAGGAGGAGGTTTTATGTCTCATGTTGCTTTCAGAACTCAGTGGAGACCTGTAGGGACACCTACTCCTGCTCTTGTGTAAGGGAAAACGGATCTTGGAGCATTGTCTTGAGAAGTTGACAACATTTGGTATAATGCCATGATGCTACAGGAAGAATATTGTGTCAATATTCTGTGGCAAAAGACAGCAGTCCCCTAAGATTCTGTAAGTAGAAGGAGCTACTGATGATCAGGTCATACTCCAAAATCACCAATGTGATTCTAGGATTTATCTTTTTTCTTAAATGCCAACTCAGAAAAGATTAAACACTAAAAAGTCCATTTCATAACTTAATATTATTACTTTCCACAAAAATGAAATTACTATTAACTATTTTTATTTTGAGGAAAAATTTGTCAACCTTCAGGGACTGGTAAAACTTAAATTTTCCACTGGATAAAACCATTGATAAATTCTCTCTTGGTAAAAGTCACCCTTTTTGTTGTTGTTGAAAGTTTCAAAGGAATAATATATTTTAATTTCATGAAGTTAACATTTTCTAATGGAAGTACTGTGTCAGAAAATGTTTACTTGACAAACATAACTGCTTTATCTTTAAAGCATACAGCACTGATTTTAAGGTTTATTTCTTTTGCTAGTCAAAAAACCATTAAAAAGAGGAGCTGTACAGATGCGTTCAGGATATACATTGTATAATAGGTCTCTTCTATTTCTGATTTCAGTAATTCACTGAAATATTTATGGCCTTGCCAGAACAATGAATACACGGAGTTATCGCTTTAGTTATCATTCTGCTGCTCCTTCCCAAGCAGCTCTTCCAGTAAGGCAGAAAAGGTTCATTTCTAGTTTATTAGCTGAAAGAACATTAAAGGTATGCTATCCTCCCAATGCAGAATTGTCCCCACAAAGATGATCTTGCAGGAAATAATATTCTCTTTCTGATACTAAAAATATAAAAAGAGAGAGCAGCATTAGCTTCAGCAAATGCTGGAATCAGACGGCGTTCTTGGGGTCAACAGAGGACTCGTATTTTGATATTCAGTCTCTGCAAACGCATCTTTAATATCACTAGCCTAATTAACAAAAGCCAAGTTAGCCAGGGTATGCCTACCCACGTTACAATTACATCTGGATTCTGACGTACAGAAATAAACCAAAAACTGCTGGGGGGGGGGAATGGCCCGTGCTCACACATTAGCTTTTTCAGAACTCTCCTGATGAACTACGGCCAATTATCTGTACAAAACTAGATAGCACTACTGTAGCTTTAATTTCAAGAACAAAATAGTAACTATGTATATGGCATTAATTCTGTTTTAATAAACAAACACACCAGGGCTGCAACAAATAAATACAGGGAATACGAATACTTAACAATATTAGCTCTTCTCAAAATAGCAAAATTATTATTTGTGAAGACTCATGACTCTTAAGCTGTAACTTTGCTCCACACACACTGTCAAAAGAATGGGAAGGGCCAACTAACACTTTGCTTAATATGGAATACTGTTGGCAATTAAGCATAATATAGTTAAAAAAAACCCTAAACTGAGGAATGGGACAGATTTTAATGCCTGACATGTATGACTGTGGTCGAAAAATCAAAAGCAACTTAACATCAAGAAGCACGAATGGGTGCTGGCCTCCAGCACTTTCTGTTGCCTTCCTTTTATAGTTATCAGCATACAAGGAAAACAAATGCAGAAACTGGGCAACTGAACTTCTGCAGAATCTTCATCAGCAAATGTATAGTGACTACTGTGACTGGCAAGATGAGTACCAGTAAGGTAAGAAGGATTTTTAGAAGCTATGTTAATTTGGAGATCATTTTAGTGAACTTCAGCATGACTGTCACGTGTCAGATCCCAGGCTGACAACAGACTAAAGGAACACAACGGGAAAAAATAGTTGAAGATGCACTGCTTGAGTTCCTGCCGAGCAGAGAAGCAGCTCCATAGCTCTTAATGGATACTGATGACTGGGATTATATCAACAAGAGCAAGATTGTATTTTTGGATAGAAATTTCAGAGGCAGTCAGGAAATTAGCAGTCAAAATACTTGAAGGCTGCATTATGCTAGTGCACATTTCAAAATGCCGAGTGCCTGCTATTTTATGAAGAGGTAAGTATGTTCCAGGGTTAATGAGATTTTCGCCATTACCAGTACCAAGTGTATTTCTCTTCTAATTTTGTAACAGAAAAGAAGAAAACGCTTTCTCAATTCTTTTTACCTTTATTTGAACCATATGGACTACTAAGTGCAGCCAGCAACCACTTCTAAATGCTACAGTTCTTGCACTGAGGCATTATTATCCTTTGTATGATGAAAGTAATTTTCTTTATGTCTTCAGGAGATGCTTGTATTCTATAAAGCAGAAGGGCCTCTCAAGACTTACTTTCTAAAAATAGCTTACAGTCTTTCAAGGAGATGAAGGATGGATCTTTATAGGGATGAGCTTGATTATTCTGTTTATTATGGTCTTATTTGCATTTCTGGATCTTGAGGATCCTCTAGTAGTAAGCGCTGGAAAACAAGTTGGTTTTTTCTTAAACAGAGTCCTCACTTGAAGAATCGCCAAACTGACTTCACAGAGCTGTCATTCAACCTCCAAAGCTAAAAACTGATCTGCAGCATTATCACAAGGCAGTATGTTCTTGGAGATTTGCAGGAATACACTGAACTTCTTTAAACCTCTTCCCTCAGGCAAAATGTCATGCTATTATGGAGGAAGAGGACAGTTTGTGTGGCTAATTCATAAATATGTCATTTTGACCTGGTTATCAAGGATGATCTTTAACAAGGGAATCAGTTTTGTTTTGGAAGAACGCTCCACAGCCTTGTCTTAGTAGCTAGGCTTTGTTTCTCATCTATTGTGTATGAAGCAAAAAGTAATTTTGGTTAGGTCTACTTTACTTCACATTGTACAAAATGAAGCAAATAATGAAAGAGAAGTTCTATTTAGGAGCTAAAATGGTGTTACCCAGCTAAACATTTTTATCCGCTTAACAAACTCAAAATTACTAACTCCAATTCTCTGAGAATTCATTAACAAGTTATTATGTTGTGGACATCTTTCAAGAACAAAGGAAAACCTTCAGTCTGAAATGTAATGTCTATTCTACTTTTTTGTTTGATGTATGGTATTTATAAAATGCTACACAGCCAAGAGCCCCCTTTTTGACAGTCCATCTGCAAGAAAACTGAAGATACATGGGAACCATTTTGTGAGAATCTGGTATAGAGGACTGCAGACAGAATGCTATTAAATAGTTACTCTGCCTTAACTAAAGCGAGCAAGGTTTCAAGCTTTAATCTCATACAGAAGCTCGTCAGAGCCCAAATCTATCTGTAATACTCTCCAAATCAGAATGAACTCAGAAGGATGACGTTCAATCTTTAAATCCCTCTCTGCAGAGCTATTTTTAACCCTCAGGTTTGTAAAATGGATCCCTGCTGTGGCTCCAGAGCTTTCTAACATGTATCCTACCTATTATGTTTGCCACAGCCACACGGTAGAATTCAGGTGTGTTTAGAACTAAAGGTTTTCTTTGCACGATTTCCTGTGCAGTGTGATAGAAACAACTCAATGTGACAGAACTCTACCGTTGTCACTGGTGGAAAATCAATTACCTCTTCTTCTGGACACTGTTATTCTTTTCACTTCCACCAGTAACTCTAATATTCTGGACACTTCTGAACTTTTTATCTTCTTATTTTGCTTTCTTCTCCATAGACTGATGTAATAATTGTTGCATAAATAATGTCAAATGAGACATTTTTCATATCTTGAAACATTTGCTCAACAAATATATTTATTCAGTCCCTTTCTAAATGAATTGCCAAACAATGTAAAAAGGATATTAATATTTTTGATACAATGATTGTCAATCATAATCCACAGGCTTTCCAAAAACTCATGGTCAGTCCATTTCTATTTCCTTTTTGCCTATCAGTCCATCTAAGCTGCATTAGAACTGACACATCTGCTCATCTATAGGTAAATATGACCCAAATATACAATCATTTTGATGATCTGGACCTGGGATCTTACAATAAGCCACAGTTGCTTCTTAGATTTCCAACTGCAGGCAATTTATTACAGTAACTGCTCATGAGCTAGCATAATTTTTACCAATGGTAACAAATTTCTGTTCTTGACCTGAGGATATACATGTATCTCCAAATGAAACTGCAGGCTACATTCACTCCCTGCAGCAATAAAACCTTCATTAAGATGCTTTGATACATGTTCATGTAAATTCAGCAGAATAACATTTTGTAAACATTCTGGTATGAAAATAGAGTATTAGAGTCAGGAAATTCTGCTAGTTTTACATGATTCTGGAAAACTTCATATTCCTCAATTTGGCATTAATTTTCTGCTTTAAATTTTCCAGGAAAAAAATGTACCCTGGAAGTACTTAATATTCTAATTATAGTTTGATGAAAGCGCACACTGAACCGACACTGAACCTGCACTCTCCTCTGGTGCTACCAATGATTTATTTTTCCAGTTCACATCCAATTTTCAGTAAAAATATCTATCTTCTTTTGTAATGAATCGATACCAGATTTAAAAGCTCTGGAGAAGGGCATTTCCTGAATTCCACACTCAAAAATCCTTAACAATAATGCTCTGAATTTCTAAGAATTTGGAGAGATCTCATTCCGATGCACCCTTTGCACCTTGGAAAATGGATCTTTATCTGTGTGGTTTAAGATACAGAGTTATTAAAGCTTATATTCCAAAGTCCTGCTGACAGACTGAATTCACCACTTTTATTTAAAGCCCATAAAGGTCAATGGAAATATTCCCACCAACAAGTTTCAGGTGATGTCTTCTGAGACAAGGAAACCCAGCTCCTCTAGAATCCCATGTGATGCTGAACTTCTAATGTCTTTCTCATAATGTTTAGGTCAAGATGATCTTGACCTACAGAAAGCCCTTGGTATATTGTTTTTGGAAGAGCAATGAATGCCATTAAAATAACGTTTTAATATTACACTTTCATTTTTCCTTTCATGAGGTCTTTGCTAGATAATAGCCTGTTGATGAACCGGAAAGTTAAAGAGACTGTGCAAAAGGCAAGGGAAACAGAAGAATAAAACTAAAAAGAAAAACTGAATCCACTGAGCAACCTCTAAATGATCTGTTCCATGGCAGCAAATCACTGTTGTCCCCCACACCATCCACTGGCTTTTCTGCCCTCTGTAACAGGCGACTAATTTCAGCTTGCATAGAATTTACCAGTTGCCCAGTCAACCCTTCTGGAATGGGATGAAATGTACAGTTTATCTCTGAATTATTAGGTCTTTTCAGACCTAATAGGGAAAACCACTTCTAACCCTAGACAGGTACTAGTTTTTCCTCATTCTGTATCAGTCCCAGGAAGAACAAACTAAGCCTTAAGTAGCCAGAATTAAGCCAGCTCTGTAATCTTGGAATGAAATGAAAAAAATAATACAGTGAACAAATTCTACTGGTTGAAACACACAACAGAAAAGTCGCCAAATCACCATATAAGAAGTCATAGAATCATAGAGCAGTTTGGGTTGGAAGATCATCTGCCATGGGTAGGGACACCTCCCAGTAGACCAGGTTACTCAAAGGCCATCCAATCTGGCCAGTCCAGTTGTAAGAGAAGGTTCTGACCATGGGTAGGGTAAGTTTAGGTTATGGTAAGGGTTAGAGTTAGGAAAACAAAGGTGACAGCCCTTAGCAGCAGCAGCAGCTCTTTTCCTATGTTTGTAGGTCTTCTACCATTCTGAAAGACACAGGACTCTAGACCCCTTACCTATACCACAGTCCTAAACCAATCTAAAAAGAACCTCTAACTCAGGATCCTTTTCCCACATTTGGAAAAAAACCTCCACATGGCAACTACTGAAACGTGCTACTCCCAGTCAGCAAGCAAGATGCTAAAGCCACAACATTTGATGGAAGAAGTATTTCTGCGTGTGAATACATGCAGACACACGCACAAGGACGCACAAGCTCACTCACAATCGACTTCCAAAATGGCACGGACAGACTTGGCAAGGTCTCTGGCTTCTGCTGCAAGAGCTGTTGTGACAGTGGGTCCAATCCTTCCCAACCGCGCAAGAAGCGCTTTAGTAGATAAGGTTGTTCTTCTATCACTAAAGAGAAAGAAGTGTTTATTTGTAACATTATAGAAGAAATGGTTACTTTTAATAAAGTAAACTTGTATTTCTAGATTGGTTTTGGTCTCATCGTATGAACAAAGAAGATTTATACTACCAAACTGATGGGTTTTCCTCAGAAACAGTTCTGTCTGTACAAGAAAGGTGTCAGGAAAGTTCAATTCGATCAACATTCACATCTCAAAATCTAATGTCAAAAACTCAGTGGGTGTCAGGAAAGAAACTTACTTAAAAGTAATTTTCATATTAGCATTTAAGAAGGGACACTGCTCCAGGGGACCCAATACTTATCTTTTGTTACCTATTCAGTCTTTCACTTTAGCTTTGTGTTTTATACTTTAATGTATTTACTAAAATATAGTATACAAACTTTATAAAATAGGCAACACCACTCTTGTGCAGTGCAAATGGGAACTGCACTTAATTGATTAGAATTAGCATATGAGAACTCAGACATCTACAACACAATAGTTGATTTGATCCTGCAGATTTTTTTTAAATAAAGTTCCAGCTAACTTCACTTAAATAGATTTTATTTCCTTGAGAGTTTGACTGAAAAAGATGGCAGAACAGAGACCAAATGACTCTACTGCTACATAAATATTAATTGAACACTATCTGGGATATATAAGCACAATCACACTGATATTCTGAAGGACCAAAGGCTGCTCTAAATCTTGTTGACTATTCCTAGGTTCCTTTTTAAGCAAGAAAAATAATAAAACTTAAATGGATATATATGTTATCAATTTATTTATATGCTACTGGCTTAATGATGACGCAGAATTGCTTGGGCAAATCTAAAAAATAAAATAAAAAAATAATTATAAGCAACTGTTAAGGTTCCTTGCAATTTTAATTAATCCTTAGCACATTATAATTACTTTATGGAAACATTCAGACAAGCATAGCTATGTAATTACTAACTGTTTTAATTTAATTCTGAGGTTTTTAATGAAGCTGAATCCTGAAAGCCTAATTTATAATTCATGATATTCCCCCTCCTCCAATAAAATGACACAGAAACATACAGCAAAAATATAGGAAAAATAGCTACAAGTTTTTGGAGACTTTGAAACAACCGTAGAGTTTTTTCAATATTAGTATTGCCATTTAAATATTAGTAACTATATCATTGCATTACCTTAAAACTGTCGAGGAAGTAGAGTTATCTGAAAGTATTTCATGCACAACCTGTTGGCCATAGTCAAGAAGTTAAATTGACACAGTCAGAAAGTTAATACCTTATAATTCAATGGTCTCTTTGGGTGTGGGGAATTTGATTTGTAATTAAAGAGTCTAGTTTCTCCCAACTAGAAGTGTAAAAGTAAAAATCAAAATATTATAACCCCTTTAAATGAAATAAATATAATAAAATAACTTTTTGTTTCATAATATTTCAAAATATTATCAAATATTACATTTTCTGCCTTTTTCCTCTGGGGAATTCCAGTGACATTGATATGAGTTTGTGAAAAATTAGGTGAAAAAACTGATCAGTTTCATTTGTTTCGTGTACAGCAAACCATAAATATTAAGCAAATTCCTACAGGGATCCGTACACTTATAGACCGTCTTTAGAAATGAAAGCCAAAGTTACCTCTACAAATTGCAGCAATTTTTCAGTAGCCACCTCAAAGGTCTTCCTAGCCGATTCCGATTTCCGTAGCTGGCAGTCAAGCACTGTAACTCTCTTTCTCAGGTCTTGGATGTTATCCTGGGCGAGACATTTTAAGGTTTTTATTCTAATAATTTTCCCCCAAGGCTCAGACATACACACGGTGTGAATTGAAATAGATGCCTGGTATGTTTAACACACATTCTTTTCTACGTTTGTGAAAAACATAGCTGCTCCTGAGGCAGGTACGCCTGGTCTGCGAGTAAATCAGCTCCCAGACTGCAACAGATTTTGCCAAACGATATCAAGGTAAATTGAAATTGGCAGCTAACAACAGTGCTTGGGCTGAAATATAAGAAAGTTTGAACTGATTCATGAATGGATGAAAACTACCAACATGACGGCGACAGTATCTGCCAGCAGGGTGGCATCAATAGCCAGTATGTGAACAACCTCAGTCTACCAGTTTGCATCTGTACATCCTTTGGCCAACAGAGTAATTATGGCATATCTTGGAGAAAATGACCCCCCTAGGGTTTATCTACGTGCACTTGTATAACCTATTGATCAGTGTTATGCATCCCTCTGTACTTCAGCTACACAGAATGTGAGTCCCATTAGATCAAGTTCTAGAGGCTCAAGGGTTCAGCTTGAGTCCCTGAGTTCGTGCGAGAGGACCACGAGTGAAGTCTTCACATGTATGTGGGCATGTTTGTTTAGCTCAGCTGTTTGCTGAACAGAAGATCTAGACCAAAATACTCTCCAAAATTAAGAATATATCACTCTTATTAAAAATATACATCACTGTAGGTGATCTTTTCTGAAAAATCCCTTAGCATGCTTTAAAATGCCTCACCAGAGATGAAGTGGTTTTAAAATATGAGGCTCAATTTAAAAAAAATATGTAATTTTTGGTTAGTAGCATTAAACTGATTATCTTGATTAAATCTAAATTTACTTAAGAACAGTACGGGACTTTATATTGTTATTATTTGCCTAACAGAAACATAAAGATGAAGGCCATTTTTACATAAGTACAAAAGCATCCAAATATACCTATAGGCTTTACAGACAGACCAGAAAATACTCTATTCTTTAATGCTTGAGAGGTGCCACTTTGACCTATGACCCACATACGCTTCTAGCTCCTGTTTTTCGAGCCCAAAGATATCTGGATAAAGGAAGACTCATACACTTCACATTACCCCCTTCACTACCCATCATTCCAGTTATTGAATAATACAAGACAAACAGTGACCTACTTTAGAAAAGCAGATGAAAAGAAAATGAAAACAAGATACATGACAACAGCGAGGAAACCATGGTAACTACGACAGGCAACTGCTTTGCTTACTTTATTTTGGCCAGAATGATCAGTGAGCTGAGCCTTCAGCTCTACAATTTCAGCTTCTAAGAGGTGAATTACTTCTTCATAGTCCATCTCCATTCCACGAGCCTGCCTTTGTGCAGCTTCTGCAAGATGAATCCTGCTTCGCAGGGCTCTTGTCTCTTCTACAGCTGCCTTGGCTTCCTACAGATGACAGGATTTAATCAAAAAGTTACAACTCCAGCTACAAAGAAGTACAGATTTAGCTCTAAAAGTACTGCAGTTGGATGGTACTCATGGTTGGATGGTTCAATTGCTAAGTTTTAAGTGTACGATGTTCAAATAGAAAACAGGTATTTACAGAGAGAGAGAATTGTCCTAATAAATTAAATAATGAATTCTATGATTACTCTACGTCTAATTGAATGAAAGGTTTTCTAGAAATGCATCTGGTGCTGTTAATCTGCCCCATCATTTCCGTACTAAAAAGTTCTTTAACGAGATGTTATTTCCTTTCACTATTATTGCCTGAATTCACACAATTCAGAGTTCGCACATCACATAGATGGACTTCTAATGCAAGTATTCAGCTGACATTGTTCTCAAAATAAAGTGCTGGTTTTTATTTTTCTGCTTAGTTCCTGCTCAGACTGTCATCCTGTTTTATCACTGAAGAGTGTTATATAAAATTCATATATAAATAATGTATAGAAACCAGAAAATTAGAAACTGTTAGCTTCTAATTCAGCCAAAGTAAACCCTAAATGCTGCAAAATCTGATTTAGAGAAGGATATTGCTCAGTTCACTTTACTACTGAGCATCCATTCAAGTTAAGTTTGATTTGTAGATTTTAAAAATCAAACTAAAGGTCTGGACAACAGATGAGTTTTCACTAGGAAAAACCAAACAAACTGCTCATCAAAACACGTACATACAGACTCACTGGCACCAAAAGCAGTAAAACATCTTCCCCCTTCACTTTTACTAATCTGTGGAAAAATTAACTTCACATGAGATTCCTGAATCATTAAAGTTATAAGCTTTAAATATACTAATTCACAGAGGTAGAAATTCTTTGTACAAATTCCTCAGCTAAGGATACTTAGGTGAATATCCTATTCCTAGTTCATCTATCGTATTTTATTATCACAACTATATCCTGGTTGGGAATGGGACTAGAGAGGAAACAGACAGGGGCAGAGAAGAAACAGACACTAAGAATCTGCAACAAGTAGGAAATAATATTCTAGAAACTAGACTGTTTCTGAAAAACCTAAATGACCAAATCTTTCAATTTTTGTGGAAGAAATGCCATATAATATTTGACAGGTGTCATAATATAAATGTCTAGAGAGCTTACAAAGGAAGATGTAATTCTATTATTTCCTAACTTAGAGGTACTTGTTCTGTACAATCAATATTCTTCAAGTCAGGTTTTCCTGTGATTTTTCATAATGTTTTCTGTATAAATGACCTACCAATCTCAGTTTCAGATGACTTTTAACCCGTACGCTCTTAGCCTTAATAAACAATATATATTTATTTCAGGCCGTAAGTAAACTAATCTCAATGACATATATAGGACATCATCATCTTCATATTTATCATAGTTTTGCAATACAATACCAATTTGGATGATTGCCAAGGACATTCTGGTCTCTTAGAAAATAAAGCATTAAAAGAAGCAATCACACATGTAGCAAAGAGCAACACCACTAGTGAATACAGATGCCACTGGAGTTATATAGGTTAGAGGTTTCTGTTATAAGAGAGACATTTAAATAACCTTTAATTTTACAGCAAGTATAATGATTTTTGGCGGGTTTTTTTCTTCTTTTGGAAGCACAAAGCATCAGATGACCCTATTCTACACAATGATCATCTCCACCTGGAAAGACAGACTATTCAAAAGCTTGGTGGTGCATGTCCTTCAGGTCTTTGGCCAGTTTGTTTGACAGTTCTCTGCTCTCACAGCACCAAAAGCCGTGCAAGGGGCTGTTACTGAAAGCACTCGCTGAAAGACTCCCAGAACAATCCACCGAAACCTGCTCACAGCAGTTCTTTTTCCTAGAAACAATTCAGAGAACACAGGGGCTTCTAAGAAGATACGAATCTACATCAGTAGAGGTCAAAATTACTGCCGCTCTAGAAGGCATTTTCTTGCCGCTCTAAGGAACCGTGACTCACCAGCAAGAAAAGCTGGGCCCTACTGATCCCAAGGACGATTTGGTAGCCTTCAGTAACAGGCTGGAGGTGGGAAAAAGGCTCTTAAGAGACAAATGGAAAGATGCTCCAATGTTAAGTTTGACTAATATAAATGAACGCAGAGGCCTTGACAAAGGTGGCATCTTAGAAATGCAAATGTAGGAACTATTTGAGTAAACTGACATGAGAAAAGTCATGGAAAAATTGCTATAATGAAATGGGATGTCTTCATTCTGAAATAAGACCTCCTTGAGATAATGATTTAATCTCTTATAATTCCGAATTGCCTTTACTACTTCATTCTTTTTTCAGAAACCCAATTGTTGAATATTAATTTCTCTATAATAGTAGACTAAGTATGACCAGATTTCAACAGTGAAAGACCTAAAGGAATAATTAACGAACAATGGATTCTTACACTACAGTGAAACGATTATCCACGCTACAACTGAATTAGCAACATTTTCTGACAAACCAGAGCTGTTTGCTAGAGCAGGGAGGCACAAAGGGAAGCCACACCATCAGATTTCCCAGCTCTACAGTTACTGAAGATGGTGCTGCAGTGAGTCAGTAGGTTCTCTTATACAGGTCTGGGATCCCCAGCAGAAGAACAAATGGACACTTCAGCACCAGGTTCTCTTGTCCCATTCAACTGCTTGTACAAAAGAAGACACAACAGAAATGGAATCTGCAGCTGCTAATGTTCCATCTATATAAATGCTTGATGAGACCATTCGTCCTAACCTGGTATGATGCCACTACAAGAAATAAGAAACTGGGCTGGAGGAGAGAAACTGAATCCTTAAAGAATGGATTTGAGGGTACCGATTTCTTTCAAAGCCAGGTTCTATTTCTTCCTTGGATAAATTCAAGTGTCAACAGAAGGCTTTATCCAAATAATATTACAGCCACCACAAACACTGGAACAAAGGTATTCTTTTAAACTACACGAAAAAGTGTAGTTACAATTCAGTTATGTTTATTCATTAATTTTACAAAAATTGGATGCTGAAAACATCCTTTAAAGGAACTCTGAGTATCTTTACTATATATTAAAATGAAAAAGCTAATAAAAATAAAATAAAAATAAACCAAATACTTCTTTCAGGTAGGGTGAAATAAATTACATACTGCTTCCAAAATAGCAGCCATTCAAGTCCTGGTCTTCAAACTGACTCTTTTCCCCCCAGAAAGCACAAGCATAGAATGGCAAATCTTAGCCCTATGAAAAGCAAGTCCAGCAGTAGAGGATACCACAGTGGTAGGACCTTTCACATTTACTATGTTTAGCTGAGGTGCTTCAGCTGGCAGCAACTGCATTAAAAAGCTGTAGTAAAGAAGAGCTCACTGAGGTTGGTATTTCACTGAATTTCACTGAATTTCTAGAGTTGGAAGGGACTATAGAGATCATCTAGTCCAACTCCCCTACCGAAGCAGGATTGCCTAGAGCTAGAGCATGTTACTCAGGAGCATCCAGGCGGGTCTTGAAAATCTCCAAGGAAGGGGACTCCACAACCTCCCTGGTATGAGCCAGGACTTTCAGGCAGCACAGGATACAGTCAGACTCATCCAGGAAGACAAAAGACACCATCACAGATTTCACATTCATGGTGTTGACAGGACTTCAGGTACACAAAAGTGCCCTTCTATGTTTTATGCCAACTACAGCTTCATATGATTTCAAGGAAGACCTAAAAATAGCGCTATATTACAAAGTAAAAATAATAATTTTAGATATTTTCATTATGATAGACCAATATTAGAAAATAATTACTTCCTCATTTCAAATTTAGCAATATTTCTACTCTTAGGAGTTTGTTTATCCTGTTAGCTACTGATTCAAGTGCCACTTAATGAATGGGTACTAACAAAACATGTCCATTAACCGGAATATTTGTATGTCTGTTCTAATTAAGCTTTAATCTCTGCAATTCACAATCAGTAGACAATAGAAATACCACAGAAGATACTCCTATATATGACTGGTAGCCTGTATCCTCATTTAAAACCGTGTTTCTTCAGGAAAGCAGTGATTATTTTTTTTAAAAAAAGTTTAAATTGTACTGAATTCAGAAGACCTTAAGCACATAACTTAAGTTGGTTTGTTTGTTTACTTTTAGCCAGGCCATTTGGGCTCAATAATGTACTCATTAACTCATTTCACTAACTTCAGCTCAAGCAGGAATAAGTTAAATGGCAAATTGTACTGTGAGTAGCCTGTTTTTTTAAAACTTCGTATCACCATCAATCTCTGTGTCAATATTGGTTCTGAACTGCAGAAATATATGTAACACACTTGAAAATGCACCAAGTATAAACAGAAGTAAAATTTCCATTAAAAGCCTACTTGTACTTCCTAAAATAGGTCGCACATTACATATGTAATTACATATAATTTATTATTTCTCTTTCATTTCGCTGTTCAACAGCATTTAGTTAAAACACATACTAGAATAGCAGAGTATTTGTCCCCTGGAGGTTTGCACTGCAACGCTGACCTTCACCATCACATGACAGCACTGGACACAAAAATAAAAGCAGGAGGACCTCAGGTGGTAGGAAAAGGGCATTGCTGCCACTGAAAACACACCATCTTCAACTGCCTGTGTCCAACCAACTCCACCTTCCCAACAGGAGCAGGTATGAGAACTGGAATACTCAATGCTGAGGACCAGGTGTCCATGCTGTTTGCCTTTTGGGGTTTGTACTTTGTACCAGCGTTAGTCCAGGCTGACAGACTGAACATCTGCTCCAGGCCAGAGCAACAGACTGAACACCCATTAGCGAATGGAAACATGAAGTGCACTCCTGGAACACTGTTCCAGTTAAATTTTATCCAAAAAAGAATTCAATATATTTCCCTGCTGTCCCACAGCATACTGATGGCAACATCACAGTATTAACGGAAAAAGCTTTCAAGCAGCTCTCTTATATTCAAGGAATAAAAGGTGATAATGCAGATGCTGAAAAAATCTACATACATGAGCAAAAATGCAAACCTAATCTTAATATAGCAGCACACAGAAAGATTTTTAAACTGTATCTTGCATTTTTACATATGACATGTGATGGAACAGACAGCCATGAGAAAGCTACAAGGAATGTGTGTAGTGGTACAGGAGAGAAGAAAGGCGGGCGGGTCCTAAGAAGAAAAGAGCTGATGGGAGGATGTTCAGCAGAAGCAGGAACCAGGAAAGTTGCTTGGGTTTGAATCCAGGCTGTAAATGAGATGAGACTTACTTACGAGCATCAAGAGAGAAAAAAGTGCTCCCCTCTCCCTTCCATGAAACACAGCAAAAATTAAAAAAACCAATAATTATATTTTTAAGGGATTTCAACATACTTGCTTGACTATTTGTAGCTCCTCTGTTAACTGTTTCTGTAAATTCACAGATTCAGACAACTTTTCCTGTTAAAAAAAAGAAGAAAAAAATAATAATTAGGTCTGAAAGAGATAAGAGCTTTTGTTCCTAAAACCTAATTAGCTCTTTCAAAACTACAGGTAGCAATACTTAATTCTGTCAATGTACTTACTGCCTTCTGTACAACTACTATGTTTCTAGGCCACAACATAAGTCACAGAATCAGAGAATGATACGGGGTTGGAAGAGACCTCTGGAGATCATTTAGTCCAACCCCCTGCCAGAGCAGGTCCACCAAGAGCAGGCTGCACAGGAACGTGCCCAGGCAGGGTTTGAATGTCTCCAGAGAAGGAGACTCCACCACCTCTCTGGGCAGCCTCTGCCAGGGCTCTGCCACCTTCAAAGTGAAGAAGTTCCTCCTCATGTTTAGATGGAACTTCTTATGCTCAAGTTTGTGCCCATACAATCAGAAACACACATATCTAAAAAGTTCTGGTGGAAACAAGAATCAACAGCTTTTACAAAATCTGTGACAAAACCAAACTTTTAACCTCTAAAACCTAGTTTTTCAGCAAGTTCATTGATACTGTTGAAGTTTCTTGAGCATCTGAGGATTATTTACTGCACATTTCTGTGATATAAGTTACATACACATTTTAAGTCTCGTTACCTAGCCACCTAGCAAATTAGCAGAATAAAGATATTTTTGTGGCTTTAACAGATTGCTGTACAGACTAATATTCATGTCAAGTTATTTTCAGCATTGTATTTTTGACCATTCTTTCACTCACCTACTTATACCAGAAGCCTGTAGGTACACCACTTTCAAAAGGTTAAAAGTTCTAACAAAGTTTTTTTTTAAAAAAAAAAAGTGCTATAAAAGGATAAAGATTCTCATAGTCAGACCAGTATCAAATATTTGGCTGTAGATTGTTAAGGGAAGAGTATAAAAAATGAGGCAATTACACATTGATCATTGCCAGTTTTTGACATCAGCAATTTAGGGACTCGTGAAGCATTCACTACTTCAATGTTCAGTGAAAACTGGGTTCTTTCATTTCAGTACAAAATCTTCAGAAGGAAGAACAGATCTTTGGGCACGTCAATGCAATGTTTTTGTAATCTATAGCAAGAACAAATTTTTTGGACCTGGAAGCAATTTACAGAATTGCCTGTATCCTGGGATCAATTTTCCAGTCCTGCCCGAGATCAACAGTCAGGAAGGGTGAATGCAGAACCAGAATTTTTTGAGTTCTCAAAAAAGAAATTAAGGACCATAGGACCATGGTTGTAACCCAGGGTATTATAAAAAATAAATACATTTGTTCCTTTAGGTCTTCTGCATTTTGTAACGTCTGTGAAAATATGTATTAATTTTGAAAAGAGATTAATTCATCCTGCAGTACTGACTTCTTTTAAAAGTATTAGCATATGCTCAGACACTGCCGATACTAGGATCACACATTTCTAAATAAAATTGCTATGCAAATCAGTCACTTCTCCAAATTCACTTTTGTGAAATGACTGCTCAGTCTCATTTCTCTGTAAACCAGATTTAAAAATGCATTAGTATTCAGTATAACAAATAAAATTCATGGTCTCCAGAAATATATTGTAAGCATACAATCTTTAAACATAATTAGGACTGTTTGCTCTGCCTTTTTATTTATCCATCAAAAATTGCAAATTCAAAAGAAAAACAATAAATTACTATATACACTCAAAGAGAAGTTAGTCTCTTGAATAATTTAAAGCAAATAAAAATTAAGTATTACCTTTAATTTACTAATTTCTTTTAAAGCTTCATTTCTTTCCTTCTTAAGTCTTTCCATGTCATCCTCCAAAGAATCACAGGTTACACACTGTGTGTATTTAAATAGGTAGGTTAGAATGTATTACTAACTGCATCTTCGACAATCTTTAACATCTAATCTTAAAAGGTCTTGTTAATAAAATGAGAGGATAATCTAAATTTTAAAATACTTTAAAGCTCTGAAAATACTGAAAATGTTTAAGAAAATTCTTGTCTTCCAAAGGAACAATTATTTTTCCTATTAAAAAGGATTAATAAAAATATTTTTTAAAATACCAAGAATACAACACTAATAGCTCATTTTCTTCAATGTTTTAAACATTATATAACTTTATTACAGTATTCCTATGCTGCAAATGTTCTGTCTTAAAGACATTTCTAGAATAAAGTGATTTTCATGGTAGCAGTAGTTCAAATCACAGGGCCTAATACTTGTTTATCACTCACACAGGTAGTACCACTATGTAATCCATTAGGAAACCCCAGTAAATCACTGTTGTTCATACTTAGAACAAATCACAACATAATTACATGAATTGCTTTCTGCGAAGTAGGTTGCTTTAAAAGCTTCACAGAAACTAGGTTATCTTAAAGAACACCCTGATACAGACTGGTACTAAACATCTGCCCAAGATTTGGAGTCATTTTACATATGACAAGCTTTCCAATAATCTCCTCCCAACAGTTAAACACTGTACAGGCACACATTTTACCTTTGAATCCAGTAAATTGGCAATTTCATTGACCCCGAATGTTACAGACTTTTGGCCATCATCTGTTGCATTCGACTGCATGGAGAACAGATTCCTTGAAACTTCAACAAAATCTAAAAAACAGGTTAGATTTTTTTGCTGTAGTCCACAAGTTCAGTTTAGTAGCAGTATCACTAGATGCAACACAACTACTAATATAACAAGGTGTGACTATCCCTTATAAATGCCTTGTCTGTCCTCCGCAAGTTTTCTAAAGGAAAATATAAATCCTCTAAAACTTTGTCAGACACATCTCTCTGAACAGAAACACTTGGTAAAGCTGGTAAAAATAAGAAGTGTTCAAAGCAGGTTTTGGGATGAAATACCCCTGAAACAAGTTGTGGAGGAGAAAAGAAAATAAAAGGCAGTGTGAAGTTCACCTTGGAAGTACCTGGTTAGAGATGCTCTACATTTGGCAGATAGCTGTGAAAAATTAAAAGAAATCTGCACCCCTGTTATACACCTGCATTTCCCAGTAATTTGACCTTACTAGAGGTGACACAGCATCTCTGCAGGAAAAAGAGAAAAATCTGTGGTAGGCTCTCAGTTCGTAGTTTCCTTTGCAGGTCCTTTAAACCCCTGATAAAGATGTGGCAAAAACTGATGTTGACCGAGTTGAAAGTTTTAAATACAAACACTACAGCAATCTCAATCAACATGGCTTGGACTACCCGTTTATTTTGAATGCACAAAAAAGAATTCTGCTACACTATGAGAGAAAAATGGAAATATAAAGGTCAGTTTGTTTACACCACCTAAAACCTGATGGAAGATCCAGCATCTTTCTCGATAGATACTTGAAGAGATAAGTACTTGAAAAATGCAGTGTCTTTTTAGCTGGTTAAGTACAAGAAATTATTTTTCATGTTCTAGTGTTTGATGCTTTTTTCATAAACTTTAGGAAAAGTGAAATTTCCCTCAGTTTTAACATCAGGACTATCATATGTCTCACAGTTTATGACAAATATTCTTAAATTGTTAGTGTCACCTACCAAAATTGTCATAACCAACAGAAGCAACTCATCCCCATCAGAATTAAGTTTAGCTACAAGAAGAATCCTGATGGCCTCCATGTAAATCCCTTTCTATATGCATTAGTTGAAATGTTCTTGCTCCTCACAAACTAAGCAAGTTAAATAATCTGTCAGTTTAGTTGTTTCAAGAAATCTCTTTAAAGCAGCAATAGTCTCCCAAGTAACATAAGGAACAATTACAGTACCCTATTGCCACGGCAAAAATTTAGGAATTTGTGAGCACAAAATCAAAACATTTGCAAGGCTGCTCCTGACTGGATAAATTTGTGATTTGCTTTCCAATTACTTAGTTAAAAATTCTAAGCTTATTTTTTATACAGTAGATAAGGTTCTTGCCTCAAAGTATCATTTTATTTGCAGTAGCAACCCAATACTGACAGAAAATACATTAATGGTTATTATCTATTATTTCTATATTCCTACATATAATTATTTTCCATGGTAATTAACAAATTATTACCTCCAAAAGACACGGTTCCTTTAGAATCTTTCTGAAGTTGTTGCCTTAGGGCTTGCTGCTGTTCATCTGTGGGCTGAATCCCAAGATAATTCAATGCCTGGAAGGAGAAAACTTATTTTGGACAAAAAAAAAAAAGGACTAGGGATAATGACTGCAGGGACATAGGGGAGTAATTGAAGAGCCATACTTCAAAGAGCCTTTGTATCATAGTACACTCTCACTGACAACACTTTTATTCCAGAGACACTCTGTGACTTTTCCTTCTAATTGAGAGATGTTCAGATATTATTTAACCTTGAAATATAGATGAGTGTAATAAGCAAACCCCTTTGTCCTTAATAACTGCCTTAAAAATCCTGAGGGATGTTCAGATTCCCAGAGGAGTTAATCAGTAATTAGATTAACAAAAACAGTAATTTGCCCAATGTATAAAATGAAATATTGGCCTACAACCTGAAAGAACTATCCAAATAGAAAATTTAGCGTATGATTTATACCTTAAATTTTGTCAATCTAGAAGTATTCTCCAGATGTTTTACAGGTGTCATGAAGGGGGAGAAAGGAAAACTCAAAAGATTGTAAGTATTTACCCTTTCCAGCCTTTCTGCTTTGAGACGAACAGTAGAGTTTCTTCCTTGCAGCTCATAATCATCATTCTGGCTGGGGGCAATAACTAAGAAGTAAAAAATTAAAATTAAATAATGATACAGCTGTAACTATTGCTTTGAAAAATTTGTTCTCATCAAAGGGATGCCAGCTCAATACCCACTTGTCACAAATAACTGTTAATATTTAGATTGCTTTTTTTTTTAAAAAAAAAAGGACATAATTGTAATAAACAAAATCTAGGGGTATCAATCACTTAAACTATTTTTTTTTCATGCCAAAAAGTGACAAGTATCAAATTAGCAGAAAGAAACCAGGAATAACTTTTAAGTGATCCATCAAGCATATGGCTTATACTTGTGGTATTTTCTCTTCTCTCAGAGATACACATTTACTCTGGAAACAGAAGGGGAAACGAACTTGTGAATTCCAAGAAAGACCTTCAAGACACACCCTCAGCATAATCAACAGTTCCCAAAAGCATATTTAGTAATTGGGAAAACACTGTGGAAAGGGAGGGAATGACCTGTTGACAGCTAAGGGCTGTGTGGAGGTAGCTTAGCCTGAATTCCCGCAGGCTCCTCAGGATTTTTTCCTGGAAAAGAATTTTTCCAAAAACTACCATCCATTCAGCCATCATCCATCATCCCCTCCTCTCCAGTCCTTTCACTTAGAAATATGTGTGCATAGTTTTAGCTGGTTGCAATAATAGCTTATGGTGCATCTATTTTATTTCCAACATATAAACACAAAAAACTGAGGAAAGAAGTTTGCAGGATGAAGCGATCCGTATGCAAGAATTCAGAATAATTGCCTTTTTCTTTTGGTACACGTGCTTAGTTTTAATGGAACTTGAGAAATGCAGTCACAGCTTTGTCATGTTTCAGACACACCTGTGGATACAACACAAGAAGCAGCAACCTTTGGGAGCCTTTGATCACACACAGCAGGCAAAAGGAACAGTTAACTATCAGCTTCTTCGGATTTTAGATGTGTGCAAATAGAAAAAATTCATTGGCTTGTTTTTTGCAGGAGAAAATGGAATACTTGTTTGCGTTTATTATTTATAAATGTAATTTAGATCTTAATTCATTATTTCATCAATGGACTAGAGAGGTGCTGAAATCAAAACCAGCATTTGGAAACTAAAGGATCTTGCAGTTTGAGATTCTCTCTAAAGGAACAGAAGGAATTGCATAGATATATTTTTTTTCCAGTTTCACAGCATATCTGTTTCCAAGCTCAAAGTAATTTACATTCTCTTTATATGCCAAAAGCATAAACCAAAACATCTTGAAAATCTCTGACACTAACACCTCTCACATGCTATATTAAATTCAGAAGACAGTGGGCTAGAACCTCAGCTGAATTGGCACACTTCCTTTCAACTCAGAATGAAAAAGCCCAGTGTATGAGTTTGTGCAAAAATTTTTCAAAATTACAGTGATTTTTCTTACAGCATTTAAAAAAGTAATCTAAGAGCTACTTTAATTTTTCAAGGTTATCTTGAAAGGTTATCCTAGTAAAAGGGCAGCGTTTGAGAAGTGGCAGCTCTGACTAAGGATGTGCTATTAAATAAGACTGAAATGGAAAATGGCAAGAAACAGTACAAACCGGAGCTGCAAGTATTTCTGCTTTCTACTTTACTAGCTATGTTATTCATGTTAAGAAACTGTGGCCTTCTTGGTCTCTTTAAGTAACAGTGATGCTCCTCTGTATTGCATTATATTAACCAAGAGTCTTATATTCTGAAGATATTTAAAAATATCCTTTTGTCTTGTTCAACTGATTTAGTTCTGGTGTTTTTCATGATCGATATGAAAACAACATGATCATTACACTCTAGGTGTACTCAACCTTTCCAGTTTCAGAAGTTCATGTTCAGTCAGCTCACCCTTCAAGGAAGGAAGCCAATGGGTCAGTTTTGCAGTGTGGAGAGTGTCGCATTTAAAATTAGGATATCTGATATGGGCCATAATAAATGCAGGTGCAATTTAAATAACATCAGCGGAGCAATATCTAGAATCAATTGCATCCTGTATGTTTGTCCTTCCTCTTCTCAGTATATTAGAGATCAAATTGAGAAGCACAGGTTATACTTAGTTACTACTGCCTGAGGAAAAATAGCATTGTTCAGGTCTTCGTATAGAAATACAGAACAGAATCAGTTATTTTACTCTGTCAGTTGAGATTCTCCTTATTATGTCAAACTACTGCATTTTCACTGTTTGTAAACACAACACACATTTGTTTCCCAAAGGAATTACAATTGTTGAGTTCAGATTTGATTCTGATCAAATTCTACAACCTCTATTTTGCTTTAGTGTTTTATTCAAAATATATATTTAGAGATACGATCAAAGTGACTATTGTTTTTGTTTTAATGTCATGACTCTTAAATATATATATACATTCTATTTTTTATTAATTGAAAAACTGTTAGAGATCTGCATGTTACTTCTATCCTTCAAATACGCTGCCGTTTTGTATTTTTTTTTTTTTTAAAAAAAGTGCAAGCAGTATACATCCACAGAATTTCATCAAATCAAGAAAGCACAGTTTCTATGGCAACCTAATCTTGATCTATATGTGAGTCTTCATTATCTGGTTTCTACTGAGTCTATTATCATTACTGCTGTACAGCAAATGTTGTGATCACTCATTTTTGTTTGGTTTCAGCTGTTTGTTAAAGACAATGGAAGTTATATTTGACAGAAGCTACCAAAGAATCCATTGATCTCAGTTCTTTATTTAGTACTACAAAAATGTGCAGTATTCTTTTTTTTAAAGACTACTGAGTCTCACTATGTACTATTTTCTGTGTGACAGTTACTGAAGAAAAAAAGGGTGGCAGGGAATTAAATCTGCACTTACCAGCGGCAGACACATCAGTAGGACTGCTGTCTAGAGAAGTAATTGGAGACTGGTCTCCCATCTTGACTCCCGTTTCCATCTATGAAAGAAAATCAAAAGTGATGAAATACCATTTCTAAAGAAGATCACAAGCCAAACTAGAAATACACATTAATATAAAAGAGAGTGAGGAAGAAAGACCAGAGAGAGAAATAGAGCTGGATAGATCTAAACAACTCTGTGAGAAAATGGAAGGTGTGGGTGGTGGTGGTAAGGAATGCCATTCCAAAAACCTACCTCAGGGCCTTATCAAAACCCTAGTTGGGTTTTGAACACCGTCACAGATTGGGATAGTACAGTCTCTCTAGACAACCTGTGTCAATGTTGGTATCTCCAATAGGAAAGAAAAATGGGCCAGAATTCTAAGTACAAATGTAAGAACAATTGAGAATCACCTGCTTCGACTTTGTGTTTGAGATGGAACATTTCATTCTTCCTTGTTCAAAGACAATACTTTATTTAGTTTAGAAAATGTGATAAATTGAAAATGTTTTTTATAAATTGAAGTAACAGTAGTTTTAAAATTTACTTTCTTGTGGTCAACATTAGTTCTTTATACTAATGGTGGACTGTATGAATTAAAACAACAATTTCTGCTTAGCTGAAAGAGTGGGGGAAAAACCTCACATTCTTCTAGGACTCTGATTTCTAAGCAAAAATCTCATCGTAGAGTGTAATTTGTGAGATTGTACTGTACTCACATATGTATGATTAATCAGAGAGTACCTTCTCTCTGAAATATAGAGCTATGTTTATCTAATTCTATAACTTTACTCCCTAGAGAAACAGTATGGAGAACTTTCTATTTAAGAACATGGGTAATGCTTATTTTATTTGATTTGTTTTCTTACCACAAGTCAACTAATACTCTTATTCATCTCATCAGTGTCACTCATCTACCATTACACAACAAGTCTCCTGGAAAAGTCTTGGTATTCCAAAGAATTAATACTGTGCAGGAAAAAGAGCCAGTCATTTTCTTACTAGAATAGAAATCGAATTAAAATAACCTGGTAGTGCAACTGTTGCTCACTTTGCAGTGAGAGGAGCAATAAGTGTACTCACAGCATTTGGAGTGACTGTTGAAACGTTCCCATTAGGAGAAGGAAGAGCAGCCTCTTGCTCTCCATACGCTACAGCAGACGTTAACAGGCTGGAAGGACGTTGCAGATGCTCTGAATAACTGGGAATATTTTTTTGTCTAATAAAAGCTATCTCCCAAAAACCTTCAAACCTAAAATTAAAATTTAAAAAGTTACAAAATATCGTATGCCATACTGTTAATAAGATTATGCCTTATTCTTGCAAAAATTACATGTTCCCAAGCACTGTGTGTCATTTTATTTATTTATTTTTCTAAAAGGTTGCTCTTTTCCCCATCATTAAAAAAGGTAAATACTATGGGTTTGGGTTTTGTTTTTTCGTTTTGAAAGGAATGGAAGTACCAGAATTTTACATGTCTAAAAGGTGCATTTCACTATTTTGTTAATGAAAATAATGCAATTGAATGTTTCAAAGAAATTAATATGCCTTGCATTTCCTCTAAGTACCCATGACAAGACATTTCACATTAATCTGATCATAAATATCATATAATAAACCATTTTGGAGGTTCAGTGGTTTGACAGTAACAGATACCTTGTCTTTGTTCTGCTGATTATACTTTTTGCCTCTTCATAGGAGACACCAATCATGGACTCTTTGTTTATGGATACAAGTTGATCTCCAGGCTTCAATCGTCCATCCTAACATAAGAAATAAAAATCAAACCCACACATTTTATATTAGTTGCTAGCACTATAGAAAGAACTGTTCAATCACTGCACTTCAACACATTCCTTTGGATCTGCTAAGACAAGAAATACCAAGAATGGCTATACACGTTGCCTGACAATCTTCCAGAAATAAACAATGGATCAAATGATCATTTAATTACCATGACCAACAGTCATTTCAAAAGCTTCATCAGACCGAATGGATCTCAGATATTGTGTAAAGAAGAAATTTGGACCCAGATGCATATTTCTGTTAAAAAACCCCAGACAAATAAACCACAGATAGTAATTTTCTAGCAAGGAGTACCAACCCATCTGACTATGGGAAGCTTATTTACTAATTAATTCAGCTGTGAGATGGATTAATTTGTATTTCAAAACCAATGTTCTATACAGGGGACTCTTCAGGCACCTACTAGTCATATTAATCTTAATGAGAAAACCAAATTAGTCTATTAGGAATTCACCAGTCAAAACCACGATAGAAGTAATATCGTCAACTTTGTGCTTCTACTGAATTATTCAGTGCAAACTTTCTACCAACACAGCAACATATCACATTTCTGTCTCGGAGACTGTAAGACAAGACTTTACACATGCTGGGATAGATTCCATACTAAGATAAAGCTTTTTTTGCTCACATTTCACAAGAGGTCTCAATAATTTAACTGAAAATTCATATAATTCACCTACGGTTACAGAGTCAATTATGACATTTGTCTAATGTAATAAACATTAAATTACATGTGACATGTAATTAATCACAGAATCAATCTGTCCATGTGAAAGAAACTGTACAGAAGAAGATACATAGGAAATAAGTAAAATACCTTTTGAAGACCAGTATCCAGTATAATTTTACATATTTAATATCCATATACCATAATTTTAGCTGTGTTATTTCAAACCCATGATAGCACTTCGCTACATTTTTTTGTCTCTTCGTGTTTCAGTTTTGATTAAGGAAAAAAAGTCCTAGATCTCTTATTTTGCTTGCATCCAGCACATGACAAGATATCCATTTCAATGCTGCCCTCGTGCGGCGGAGATTTAAAATATGCCTGCTCCTTCGGTTTCTCCAACAGGACAACCAAGATTGGGAAATTACCTCTAAAATTGCTAATACTAGAACCTACTACAAATTAACGGCTCAATCTGTCTGTTGATTATGTATAAAAGGCTTTAAATTATATGTTTACAATGAGAAAAATGTTTTAGAAGCCACAAGAAAAATAGGAGAAAACAAAAGAAGAATGATTACCATTTATCTGCTCAAAGAAGTGCTGGAGAAACACTGCATTTTTTCCTTTCATTTTGGGATTAACCTTAATCTAAAAAAATTCGGTCACAAATAGTTATAGACTATTTTGGGGCAAAACTCACTGCTCTTGAAATTAACTCAACCCTCTTGCCTTGCAAGAGGCAAAACCTGGCTATATACACATCAAAATAACCGTAACAACTCAGGATGCAAATGGAGACAATTGGAGAAACAGTCTGTGTATTTGAATAAGACAGTTATGTTTTGTTGTGGTTTTTTTTTTTTTTTTAGACTGTCAAACCTTCCTGATTTATATATTGCATTTGCCATAAATGAAAACAGTAATCAGTACTGATTCATACATTTTATTAGCCTACACTGTCAGAATATTTTTTATTCTAATTTGCCTACACAATGCTTTCCAACTGCAAGGATCCATCTAAACTAAGTCCAAAGGAAAAATTATTTTTTTGAATGGCCAAGAAAAAAAAGAAAGAGATGCAATCTATAGCTCTCTTGCACCCGTGCTGATTTATCTTGCACCATGCAACCTCTTAGAGAAGTTGATTTCTTTCTTTCTTTGTCATATGTAAACTGGAGAATAAGATCCTTATTTACCTCAAATAAACTCATGAATAATTTTCATTACCGTGTAACCATGCTATAATTCTCTATAAAGAGAAAACACACAGAAACACAATCAAAATTTGTACTTAAAATATGACTGTATATATAAAGAACTGAAGTAGGTGGTAAACGAAGGGCAAAAATAGAGATGGACTGAAGGAGGATGGAGGGGAAAAAAGGTCTTTACCTTATGACAGTCACCACCAGGGATAACTTCTTGAATATACACCAAAGGCCCTTCATTTCTATTAATTCCTCCTACAATATTCAAACCTAGGCTTGTTCCTTTGCAAACAGAGATAATCTGAAATGCACTATCCCTAAAAAGAGAAAGGAAAAAAGAAAATTACTTCACAGAACTAAATACTCTAATAAAGACTAAAGTATCCTTTATCTTACCGATTTCACAAATACTAATTACAGCAACAAACAGAAATAGTGGACATTTAATCTCAACATTCAAACATTACACTGCCTACTTACTACAAACACAGCTACTTCAGTTGTTACCTCTGGCAGTTACAGAAAGAACCAATATATTATTTTACAAGAATGAGAACTGCTCTCTACTAGATCTATCCAAGGCTTATGAGAGTACCTAGGTACACATAAACCCAAGATATTAATTCATTAGGAGACACTAAGTACAAATTAAGACACTTGATTAATCTACTTCTACCATGTAAACAATAAGTGACAAAAATACCTTATTAAAAGTGAAAGTTTGCAATATCCATAATATAATAATTTACAGGATTTAAAAGAAAAGAAAAACTTGCACCTTTAGTGCTCAACCCAAAATTTTCCTGAGCAACCAAATGCGCTGTTGTCTACAGCTCACACAAGAGTTACAGTCAGTTTTGGAAATTACTTTGCAAGCTTTGGGGATGGTGGTGGGACACAATTATTTCTGCCAGTGGTCGTGAGATTGTCCTTTGGATGCAGCTGAGGACTCTGCGACCTTGAGGATGAGGCAGAAGAACCGCTGTCTATAGATTTTGCTTAAGAAAAGAGACAATGAAAAAAAGAAATAAAACATACATAGGGGAAAAAGCATAAAGTTTCAATTCATGTGAGGAGAGTTCAGTGGGACTATTTTCATATTAGAAAACAGACAAACTATAAGCAATCGAATAACCAAAAGAAGGCTTAAGTCTACACAGCTAAGATTTGTAAGCCACCCAGGGTTCCAGGAGCAATTCTTTAAAACATAGCAAGTGATGATTTTTTTTTTCAAACTGGGTGCAAAAAAAATTTCATCTGAATAATCAGTCATGCTATGTAAAGGCATCCTAATTAGGCAATAATTCCATAAGGATTAGAATTTATGGTATTCTAGCTCAAATTTTTATTAGTACTTTGCATTATTATGGTAAATTTAATCTACAAATACCAAACTCTTTTCACATTATACATGAATTAAAATCGTTGAGAGTAGGAGGTAGTACATTTATTTTAAGAATTGGGGAAACTGATACACAAACCTGTCAAGTTTCATGCTTAGACTACAAACTAAATGTTAAAGTCTAAGTAAACTGTGTTGTGCCTGACTTTCAGTCACTTCCTCCAACATACCCTCCCCCAAAATCAGAAAAGGTTTAAGTGCAACCTTCTACTCCACTGAAGAATGACTATTGTCCTCCAGGATTATACCAGGCTAGAAAGCAATCTCTCACCAGCTAACAGTTGTGTCGGGGAACTTCTTGCAGAGCTGGTGTCACTGTGAGAGCCGTACTTATCCATCAGGTCATGAAATTCTTTCCTGTGGCAATAAAAAGATCCTCTCCATCAGGATTCGGCAGTAGTTTAAATGCACCTTTGTCATCTATTTCTACAGGTGAAAATTGTAACTCAAGTAAATTACAGATAAGACAGTATTACTTAGGTCCAGAACAAGTTACTTACATCAAAAGGAATCAGTCAATATACTTATAGCATACTCCTATTGTTATTGTAGTTGAACTAAATAATACTTTTAGTTCAACTACACTAAACAAAACCCCAGAAGAGAGTGGCAAACAAAGCTGTGGCACCTCAAAGAAGAGGACAGAAGAAATATTTATCAATTATTCAAGAATGATTAAAACAGATGCAAATTCTTAACTTCTATTTAGCTTTCTCAGAAATTTGCAGCCTATGTGAGGTTTTTACATCATGTGAGGTAAATATCATTATATATTAAATACTGTACATGCTTGAGCTTTGCTTATCTTTTTCATTATAATATTTTTTTTTTAAAAGCCCCAACTGGTGAAATCAAGGGCAATTCTTGCTCACCCGCACTGCTAAAAATGAAAAATAAAAGCATAGTTCTTTGTAGAAACCAATCATATTGTGACAAGCTGGCAAAAAAGCAGCAAAGATGTAGATCCTGTATTACATACATTAAAGAGAAAACAAAAACTCTTGATTAATCTAATACTGAATGCAGCCTAATTTAAAAAAATGTTTATAATCTGAGCTATGATTACCCCAGTGATAACAGATTAAAAAAATACAAATAATCTAGTATGATGTAAGCCAGAAACATCAGCAAATTAATATTGCAGAATTAGAGAGAACATAAATTAACTGATTGCGGGGAACGCAATTGCCAGGTAACGCTAGTGACTGCAGAGGGCTGCTGAAAACTGCTGGATGCATTATTTTTTAAAAAATGTCAAAATTTATTGAACTAATGCCAGACCCAGGGAACACACATAAACACAGCTGAGTGCAAACCAAATAATCTTGTAGCACATGAATGTACAGTCACAAGAAATCACAGGTGTCTGAGTGAGGGACTCTGTGTGGTGCCAAATTCTGCACAGGCCTTTGGGGATATCAGCAGAGCAGTAAAAGGACTGATGGACTTTAATTATTCAAGGAGGTTAGAGGAACTAGGTCAGTATGCTTTAGATAAAAGCAGATTAAGAGTGGACCTCACATATAGCTAGGCAGTCAGAAAAAAGGAGAGATCAGAGGCTACAGGGGGATTTAAATGTCTGTCAAATAAAAAAAAAAAAAAAAGGAGCAGAAGAAGGAAGCTTAAATCGGAAAAAAGGCTAAAGAATTTAGAGAAAATTCCTTTACAGAGAGATTAATTTGTAAGTGGAACATCCCAGGAAAGGCAAGTAACAGCAGATACCCTTGCAATGATTATCAAATATAGTTACATAAAAGCCATTTCCTCCAGAGATTTAAGTCAAAAGGGGATACAGACCTGGATCCCAGGATTTCCGATGATTCTCTGCCAATACTGGTTTATATGCTTAACTTTAAACAGCAAGGTTAATGAAATATTTACCATAAAAGTCCTTATAACGGATGTTTTTGGACTACCTGCTGCAGCGAACAGTTTAACCTACTTATCCAAACTAATTCAAAGCTCATTAAAGATTGAAAAGCAAACTTCTGAGGGGAAACAGTAACTAAATCTGCCTTTTTTTCAGAAGGCAAGACCAGTTTAAATCATACAGTTCTGTGGTACTGTTGATCTAACATAATCCTCATTTTTTATTAGTTTAAAATGTGAGAAGCATTAAGGAAATTATCACAGCAAAGAGGTTTTAGTCATATTAGCTGGTAACATAACATTTCAGTCCTCTTCATTAAGCTGAAATTGGCCTGAGCTTGCTACTTCAATTTAGGCAAACAGTCTCAGAATGAATTTGGGATAAAATACTACACAGAAAAATGTAACATGTGGTGCAATTTTGTGATTAAAACTAATCTGAAAGAAAAATAGATGCAACCCTGCTCAGCGAACCTTAGCTAGAGTGTTGGCTTTTCATTACTTGTGAGGTTAAAACTATGTCTTATTTTTCTCTTACTTTGCTTCTTCATCTCTGGCAACGAGCAGAGACATGTGATTAGATGCTGATGCTGTTCGCAAGATGTCAACAGCCCTAGAAGGGAAAAACAGCCAAATAAATATACCAGGGTGGTGTCAAGAAGTACACGGTGAGTAATGCTAAAAGAGCAGGAAAATGAACAAGTTCTTAATGTACTTAAAAATTCTGATGGCCAGATACAGAGAAAAAGTTTGCCAGCAGCACAACCCAAATTAAGCACTGGAGAAAAAGGCAGACTGTGGTGAGTCTGTCCAGTGACAGGAATAAACTGGGATTGTCCTCTCTTTCCCTTCCCTTTTCTTTGACTAACAGCCTACAAACTGCCGCTCAGAAATGCTTCACTGCTCAGGATTTCCCTCAGCAAAATATACTGCAATTTTTCTTTGCATTTTAAATCTACACCTCCAAAACTAAGCTGCATTGATTTCTGGTGATCCAGGTACAGAAACCATCCAACATATTCTACAGATGGTTCTAAATAATTTCTTCTTCGTTGTCCCATTGCAATGACACCTGTTGGCTGCCTCATTCACCTTCACCAGTATTGAATCAACAGATAGATACAAAAATATTTTAACAGTTTAATATGTTTATTGCTATTTTCACATACATACTATAATCTACATGATTAATAAACTAACTTATTCTGTCATTAAAAAAGCATATAAAGTCCTGTCATTTTTCCACGATGGTTTTGCTGAATTACATTTTTGGGATAAATTAATTGCCAGCTGAACTCCAAGGACCAGAGTGGCGTTGTGCTCTTTTAATCAGTTGTCGATAATGTGCAAAAAATCCCCATAAAATATTCCAAACTCTAACAAGCATTTAGTAATCAGTACAAACATACCTTTCATTGGTTACCCCAATTAAGTTTTCTCCATTGACATCCAAAATTAGGTCACCAGTGAGCAAACGGCCTGGTAATAAAATGAACCGTAATGTATGAATCAACAGGAAAGTGGTGAACATTTTATATCACAGTCAAAAAAAAAGGGCTTTTTCTTTCAATTTTATGTGACCTAATGCAATAAACAACATTATGACTTTTCACAGATTAGGTTCTGATTCTAAGTAAGCTAGGCTATTGTCGTAAGACTAACAGCTATCAATTAGTCTTATTAACCATTATTTAGCTACTTGTATTATTTACACATAGCACAAGTATTCGTGGGACTGGCATTTACATTTCACAGTTGTGGAATTAACTTCCAGCTTAATTTTGCTCTTAACATACATGGAAGTTATGACATATAAATACATTAATATTTTATATATTAACAAAGACATCGAAAAGATTTTTTAGAACAATTCTACTTTTAACCTTTTGCAAATATCAAGTTTAGGAACTATCACTTCTAAAGTAGATTTTAATTTTAAATTATCATTCTGCACAAGACCAGATGGAATCTCAAAAAATCCCATATACAAACCTAGGACAGAAGTATATTCTGTAACCTTATTATTGCATTCTACCTAGTATAATTTGTTCTTTCCACACTGACCCTCTAAATCACCACTTAATAAAAAAATAAATCTAAAAAAATTATCAGAAGTCATTAAAGATACTGGTTCTGTAAATGAAACAACACTCATCCCTTAGGAATCTGAACACTTGGGTAGCAGTGCTGAAAGATTGCCACTTGCTGTCACACCAGCCTTATCTAGATGTGAACACCTTTTGAAGAACTGGGAGCATTAAAAACTTTTCCCATGAAGGGGCCAAGCTTCATTTCTCTATCTTAAGGTAAGCCACAGCATCATGGATCCTGACTAAACCATGCTATTTTAAATATACTTATCTACCAAGTAAAGCAGAGAAGACTTCTTTGACAGCTTTTTCTATGCAGCATGTTTGTAAGAAAAAATTTTAAATTACGTACTATCTACAGCAGCAACCCCTCCAGGTAGAATTCTCTTTATGAAAATCCCATAATCTTCTGCTGTTTGTGCCCGATAACCTCCAATAATTTTGACTCCTGCAGAACAAACAAACAAGCAAGAAATTGGTTATTCCACCTATTGTGCTAAATGTATTTCCAGTCAAATCCACAGAAGTCAGATAAATTACACTTCTACTGATGACACGTGTGAACTGGAAAAGCTCACCAGGTGCTTTTAGATTTGGTTTACTCCAAATCAACAGAATGTGCAATCTAATTACCTAATCCATTTTGACAATCAGAAAAAGAAAGGCGATGAACAGCTCGATTGATTCCATGAGGGCCCATAATAGTCCTAAGGAATAAAATAAAAGTCATTAAATCCCTAATTTTAGAAATATATGTAGAGCTATGTTAATATAGAAGAAGTTACAGTGACCATGTTTTGTAACTCTAATACAAACCAAACCCAGTTTTCTACAACTGACAACTTTATATTGTTTGATAACCTCTGTGCCATCCCTTCCCCCCAGTGAAAAATCCCAGCCTAAGACAAGATAACCAGGATGGCACTTGAAATTGTCTAAAGACAGGTGAGTTTTTTGGAGACAGTTGATAATCCTAAAGAATACAAAGTAAATTAGAGTTTTGAAACCTAAATTTGTAGTTCCATTGGAAACATGGCCAGAATACTCCTCTGAAATGCAAAGTGTTAAGAATTCCCATAAATCCAAGGATAATTTACCATTTTTAAATTTTGACAAATTATTATTAAAAAATCTAAGTTGTATCATAGCTCCTTCATCCTCTCCCTGTACCATTTTTGGAGAAGACTCATTGGATCTCTTCTAGAAAAAAAAAAGAAGCACCACTTGGGTTCTTCTTCTATGACCTACATATGGTTCTATATTTGACAGTGAGTTGCATTTTCTAGAGCATGATGTTAAAGTGAAATGGAACAACTAGAATTCATTAGCAGGGGGGAAAAGAAGATCAAAGTGGAGGACACAGTGACCCAAATCCTACCATGCAACCAAATCCGGGACACAGCATGAACTCCATGCTTGAAACTGGGTATTTCTGCAAAATCTGGCATACATGTCATTAAAAGGTGTTGTGCCAGAGGGAAGAGAGAAATCCAGAAGGTCCAAATGTTCCTGAATTCTAGCACCAGGTAGGAGATCCAGCTTCTAAAGAACATCTCTAGTTCTTTTGGTTTTGTATAAGAAAACTGGATGAGTTTTAAATCAAGGGATAAGCACTTGCTCGGAAAAGCAACAATTTATTCCACAACCACAAATTCCCAAGTATTTGCAAAATTAGCCTTTGCTTTAGAAAGGCTGTCCATACGAACAGACCAGGTAGTTCATCTTTAGAAACAAACCGGAACCTTACGCTTCAACCATTGTACAATTTTCACTTTAGTATTCCTCACAGTACCTGTTTCAGAGGATAAGAAGAAATGATGAAACCGAGTTAGAGTATTTGGTCACTGAGATGACTGCACATGACCTTGCTGTTACGTGACAGAGCACAAGGCACACTTTGTAAGGCTAAGAGTGAACCCAACTGCTTTTACTTAGTCACAGTCTGAAAGGAAGAATAAATCCTTAAGTCTGCTATTTCTCTAACAAAACTTTTTTGATAAATTGCTTCTATATTATGACAGCAGAGTATTCTGCATTACTGCCTGGTACTGTCATTTCAATTATCCCATGAATTTATAATGTTTTGAACCTGAAAGACAACATACTAGTCATGTTCTTTACAGGTCTGTCCTGCTTTTGTATCCATCTTTGAAAACTTAGAGAAGGAACGCTGATCTTTAAAACAAGCCATTACTCTACTTTTGTTCTTGCTTGCCTTTTGCTGCTACAGTTCTGTTTCTTGCTCTGCCATGCTCTCAGCAGTTTTCACATAGCAGTTGGTTTTTTTTAAATATAAAAGCAAGAGCAAATGTTGTTTCAACCTCGCACAGGAATTTACTTTCTTGAAGTCTTAAAAGATCAAATCTCAGATTTTAAGTCTAAAGTTCAGAGTTCACCAGAAATGGTAGAATCTATTTATATACTAACATATAAAATGATCATGAAGTATTATGAAATCTAGTCCCAGAACACTCAATAGAAAAGGATCTACACTTCTAGAAGTAAGTAGCAATACTTTCAAAAGAGTAACTAACATAAAATGTATTCTGACAAAGAGGATAAAGAGAAAAGACAAACTAATAATTCACAGTGGAGAGGAATTGGGTATCTCTGAAACACTGAAGTTATCATGCTGTTGCCACCTACCATTAGAAAGGGCTGACACCTTGAAGAGACACCTTTACAAGGCATTGTGTTCAAGCTCTAAACACGAAGTCCCTCCAATACATGAGGTTTAAAATTATCACATAAAAAGACAAGGATCTTCAAATGCCCTGAATTTGTTCAGAATAGCACATCTTGCTGACTTTTCATGTTAGTTTTTCTCCCATTTAACTTAGAGATGGATCTTCAAGTCAAGCTACTTGTCATAGTTTTAATAAAATACAGGGCTTTAACAATTTCACTACAAAAAGACTTGGATTTAGCACCTGTCCAACATCTATTTCATGTCATCGTTATTTAATATTTATGAAATATTAGAATACTTCCCAAAAAACATTAGAAATATGTTCAACAGTATAAACAAGGAAATAGGCTTTTAAACCGATTGGCAGTAGTAACAGAAACCACCAATATTTGTTGTAGAAAAAGATGCAAATTGAATAATCAGATGTTGCTGCTCATTCTTACAGAAGTCATGTAAAAATACTTGTAAGCAAGCTTTTTAGCACACAGAGAAGAAAAGATGCAAGGCAAGAGACAAAATAAACCAGAAAGACTACAAAATCACACTATGTTACACTAAAAAAAATATTAAACTCAGCACTTCAGCTGAAGTCCTGAAAGGTGAATAGACTGTGTGTAATTCTGTGTAGGTGTTCTAGTAAAGGCAATTAAAATGAAATCTTTAATACTTTTTTCTATTACTTTTTACTGGCATACACACGTAAGTTCAACAGCTTTATATCTTCTTGAGGCTTATCAGAACATACGGCTCTGGATATTCTTCTGATAAAGATATTCCTGATAAATTATTAGTCATTTATGTCTACAAACAAAATGTCTATCCGGATTTATCAATGGAAGAATAATACCCTTCCCTCACAAAACAGATATTACTTAACAAACAAAAATCTAAATTATAAACTCTGGCTGCTTACGAAAAGAAGCTGAAAACGTCTACAGCTTTTAAATTATCTTTACTGTACTTTTCCCAATTACCGACTAGAAAACGCCTTCAGAACCCAGTGTTTAAGCATACCAGTATAAGAGAGAAAGGCCATCGAAACGCTCTGGTTCGTCTTCATCTCCTGGTGAGAGCAGGGACATTCTTCAGCAGAGCAGCAAAGACAAATGACAAAGCAACCAAAATACACCAGAGGTTTCCAATTCTGACGGGTAAAGGTTACAGACAGGACAATTTCTGCTACTAACTAAAAAAAAAAACCTGAACAGACAGAGCTCCAGACGAGTGTCTCTGCCTACTTAATCTTCTCTGAAACCCTCTGCGTCACATGGACTAATTCACCTACCGAGGTAATGTTTACTTTTCCACTGTTTGAAATGGCAATTTATAGCAATTTTAAAGACTGATAAATGCAAAGGAGAGAAAATTTACTTGCATATCCTACAACTGCGACTACGCAATCTTTATCTAGCAGCCAAAGGCAAATGAAAAAATTAAAATAGAATAAACTTATTTTTGCATGTTCTTCCAGTAATTTATTTACATGCTCCCTCGAAACAAGGTCAAAAGCAATAACTCATGACCTTTCTAAAGCAATCTCTGCAGCAGACTGGATTATGTACATCCACACACAAAAGGGAAAGCCAACAAAGCAGACAGACTGAAAGCATTAATGAAACAAATGCCATTATGCTATTACTTTGCATCCTCAATCATGGTACTGACTTGTGTCATGCATTAACTTGGTTTTTAGTCTTCCAGTATACAACAGTCAAAAAGTTAGCACAGAATTTGGGTTACATATTTTCTCTAGAAATGGAAGCGGATTTATCAGGTATTTTGTGAAAGTAAATAAAAATGGTGAATTTATATCATTACACTGCAAATAACGTAGTTGAAAAAGTAAAACATATACCACTGTTCCCAGAGGAAAGGCTCTCTTCTGATACGAGGCTTGGTCTTGCAGAGATCTGCACATTTTCAGAAGTTTGGAGCTTCTGACACCAGTTTGGTTAACTACTGTTTTCTTCCAGACTTGCATCAGAAGATGCATTTTTATTACTTCCCCTCCTTTCTAAAAGATCTTAAAAAGATTATAGTTTAAAATGAAAACTAAATATTCTGTGTTCCCTGATGGCTTTGTTTAAGTAGAAAGGTGAATCCTCTCTAAAGCAGGGAGTAACCCTGTGATGAGACAGCATCTGTCAGCGTCTGGAGCTGCGCAGGAGGACAGCTCGGCTGGGTGAGGAATGCATATGCTTATCTCATGCACCTTTTTTTTTTTTAAAGTTGTAGTGACTGTAGTTTCATTAGCACGTAATTGTTCGGGGGAGAGGATCTTTTCGCTTACGGGCAAGGTGCTGTATAATGTTCACATCTACAGGGGTCAGCCCTTAGAGCCTGTGATCCACGGGCACAGGAGGGGCAGACTTTAAGGAGCTGATCAGCGATGGAAGTGGGAACATAAAGCAACCTTCCCAATTCCTAAAATGGGAAGAGCTCCACTGGTATCACTTGGATTGGTCACATCCGTTCAGGGATGAAAATGTGGTCCTTCATAGTCTTTTCTCAGTTTAACTCTGCTGGTGTTACTGGCATTACAGCCCCATGAAATAAAAGCCATTTATATTTCAAACATCGTTTCGCTTCGATTTGCTTCAAGCAAGTTTACAGAAGATAAAATACAAACAGCTTTTCTTCAACAAAATTGTCACTGTTTTTAACACCGGTGGAATTCAATTTGTGGCATCAGTATCAGGAACATTTGTCAAAACACATCACTGAGAGCAATATGGCTTGTTTCCAGTGTCATGTTTTCTGCAGCAGAAACACACACACCCCACGCACCCCCAATTAAAAGTATGACTCAAGGCTATGCATTTCCATTATTGAAAAATGAAATAATTTTTTTTATTAAGCCAAGCAAGAAAAACTTCCCAACAATTTGAGCAGACACAAAGTAGTACCAAGTTTCTTATTGCTCCCACCTCTTTTATTAAGAGCTATTATCAGTAATAATTCACTTGTTCAGACAAGGGCTCCTTCATCCCTTCTTCAAACCATGCATTGTTCAGCTTCCTGAACTCATTCCCATGGCTTCCATTCCTCTTTACCTTGAAATCTTGCTGCTACTCTGCTTCTAATGTTTCTAAAGGACTCATACAGAAAAATGGTATTACTGCTTCTTTTGCAAGTTCTCTGCCTCTTGAGAACATACTCAGGGGAGCACAAAGTACTTTTTACTTCCAGAAAGATTTAGGAATACTGTACCAAGGTAAAAGCCCATCAAACCTAATATCAGTAAGGCTAAATTTTCAGGAGACATCATCTGTTATTTCACGCAGCAAACAAACTAAGGTTCTTTTTCAAATGGCTAGTAAACTATTCTATTCTGGCAACGTTATTAATTATGACCTCTCCCAAAGGAAGTTTTGTAATACTTTACCAACTGAGATAGATTACAAGATAATTTAGCAGATGACAAAAAGATTTGCAGAATCTTTAGAAGCAAGATTCACAAGATCTTTTTGCTACAAACAAAGAAAGGTCTTTCACAAAAATCCTGTACGAGTCGGTTATGCAACTGTAGACTTTCAGGTTCACTAACCCTAAAATGTAAAAATTCATTATGATATTAAAGACTACAGCCAAGAGAAAGCTGCATCATGTAGCATGAACAAACACTGAATTCTCTTCTATCCAAAACCACTAATTATTCAAAATACATTTTGCTGATTAGGTCATAAAGATTAAAAGAAAACACATGTCATTATATGACAATTGTTAAGCATGAAAAAAAAAAGCTTGAGCAACGTTGTAATTTTGGAGAAGCATGAATGGTTTGAGGCTAACCCCCTGTGTAGAGAAGAAAGGTATTATTTAAAGTTTAGGTAAACCTCAATTAACACATAACAAGTACATTCTTGAAGCATTGTGCATTGATACTGTCTCCCAGAAAAAAAAAAAAAAGAGAAAGAAAAAACTAGTAAGTACAGAAAATTATAGTCTTCCATCATGATGTAGCTGAAATGCAGTTATATGCACCTTTCATGTTCATCTCTTATGTGAAAAATTGCCTTTGGAATACAGTCATCTAGTAACTACTCATATAATACCTTCCACACAAATCTAGCAAACCATAGCTGTTTCAAAGATGTATCTTTGTATTACACACTCTGCATATCCATTGGACAAGCAGAGTGTTTGCTTCTTCAGAATCAAGTTAATTTTTTTAATGTTTTATGGATTTTAAAACAAAAATCAAGTTATTTATGAAGTGGCATAATTCAAAATCTATGCTAAATTGTTTGACAATACTTTTGAATACTATTTGGTGGATTCTATTGCAAAAGCACAGCAAACATGATAGTCCAGCAAGAGCTGTCTGTGCCTGTTTTTAATTATGGTTTTGATGGCAGCACTGGCCTGGTTACTCAGCAGTTTGGAAAGGGTCTGGAGTTACAATTTTCAATCACAACTGAATCCAAGTTTGCCATTTAGAACTTGATCCAACTTTTAAGTGGGTAACATTACAGTTTACAGGAATATAATTATTATATATTGCATGGCACTGGTAGAAAATAATATGGTTCCAAAGCACTACATAGAAAACATTAAAGGCATACAGACATACCTGTCTGAAGAAGTAATGCATCATAATACATAAATCCTGTACAGTGTCTTATGTACCATAGTTAGCCAATATGTACAAGGAAATAATTTGCTATATACCTTACATTTTTACAGCTGCAGAAGCACTAAGGAATTCCTACGTGGGGTTTTATCTCTACAGAACCAGTCAAAACCAAGTGCTGATTAACTTAATGACAAGATTAAGAGCTATTTCTTCCCTTTACGTGTAAATTCACTGGTGCTGGTATTAGCTTTGGTAAGAAGCTGCTTCAGACTGTTTCAATATCAAAGTTATTTTTCATTAAGATTTCATCAAAAAAAGCTCCTACTAATGAAACTGCAAGAATTTTCATACTACAATCCAGCAATTCTTGTATTCCTGTGTTGGGGGAAAAAAGTACTTACTTTTTATCTGGTTTTGTTAGAAGGTCTGTACTGGACATCTTCTTAGGTGCACTATTATAACAAAAGTTCAAAATGAAGAATTTTGACACATGAAGCACTGGTTCGTAACCAAGATAGTAATTGCTGTAAAAAAGGAGAAAGCCCTTTTTGAAATTTACAGGGCTACGTTTATTTTCAGTCACTGATAACAATTTTTACTTATTACTGACTGGCTGAAATCAAGTGGGAAAAGAGACTTTTCATGATAAAACAAATACAATTCATTGCTGAAAACAGTAAGCAGTTAACACTCAGACTTTGCTGTATATTGTACCAAAACATCTGACATCCTAATTTCCTCATGATTTATGAGGTAGGACCCCCTGTGACTAAAATCTTCTAAAAAATGAAGTGAGGTTACTATTCCAGGATAAAGTAATATAACTGCTAAAGACAAAAACAATCTCATTTTTGTTTCTGCAAAGGTTACTCGGGGAGGAAATGTTGCTTTGAACATGATAAGGTGTTTTGAGTGTCTTGTTTTCTCACGTTTTTTAACTTACTGTTTAGTGTTCAGTGCCTACGGAAATCTTACCTGAAGTATGTAATACACTGGCCAAAATACAGACAAAATGTGGTAATGTACCACTAATACAGCAAAAAAACCCAGTCATTCACACTGTATTTTTTATTAGCGCATATAGCAGGTCAACAACGAATACAGTCCTAAATGTAGTGAGCTATAACCATTTAAAAAATTACCACAAAAGCAGAACTGTCTGTTTGTATCAGCAGCAAACCCTCCTGACCTCACAAGCCACACAACTAAACCCTCACACGGCCGCGAACCCAGAGAAGATGTTACTCCTAAGACATGGTACAAGGGGAAGGAACTCTCTGAACAACGCACAGGCAAAGGTGGCCACAGGTGCTAGTGGTACCAGTGACACCACACACCTGGGCTAAAATGAAATAGGGTCCCCAGGTGCGGGGGCAGCTTCCACTAAATCACACTGACCTATTCTTACAGGTGTATTTCTGTATTTCTGCACCAAAAAAAAAAAAAAAAAAGTTAAATTTACTTTAGAATACCACAGATTTTCCTGTGGTGAACGTTTTCAGGTCTCTTGCTAAAGGATCAAAAATAAGGCCATCTAAACACATGGAAAATATCACAATATTGCTTCACTCTGGGCTTTATCGTTCTCTTACTCAACGTACCGGGAGCTGCCCGAGTCCCGGTGTGATTCCCGTTCCTGGAGCCAGCAGGAGAGCACAGCAGCGCTCTGAAGGAATACACCCAAGCCCCGCTTCAGCAAAGTTTGTCACGGCGCGTGGGGCCGGTCCTGAGGAGAAAGATGGCACCTGTGGGTTCGCCTGACCCTGCCTGTCCTCAAGTTACCGCTCTTTACGCAGGGGATGCTCGGTCACCCCGCAGCACGCCAGTATTTCTGCCTAAACAAAACCAAAGCAGTGCACAAAAAGAGGAAACTAAACGTGAAACAAAGCACCACCAGAAAAAGCAGTGATCGGTATCCACAGCGGGCAGGAGAGGGAGCGCTGCGGGCAGACAAAGGGATAGAGTCTCCTCCTCTCCGTTGAACACCCTCGCACCGGTGTCCGGCCACACCGCCAGGAGACGAGGGACGCGGGCACAAAGGCCGCTTTCCCGGCGCCCTCACGGCCCCAAAGGCACCAGCCAGGAAGGTGCTGGCGCCCACCCCCGTCCCGCTCCTCCCCGGCATTAGCGCCGCTGAGGTACTTAGCGGGGATAATCGCCGCCTCCCGCCGCGCTTAACCCACTCCTGGCGGACTTTTCGGCGGCCGCCCAGCGCCGGCCCGCCCCGGAGAGGTGCCCGGGAGAGCCCGGGGCTGCGACAGTTACCTCGATACGCACACTGCCGCCCGAGGGAGGGAGAGAGAGACAACCGGCGGGGCCTGGCGGGCACCCCCCGCGCCTCAGCGCCGCTCTGAGGGCTGGGCGACCCCTCAGCGGCAGCGCTCCCCTCCCCTCAGCGGCGCGGCGCGGCCCGCCCCGCTCCCCAACCCCACCGCCTCC
>NW_015090778.1:2904842-2905626 GCF_001431845.1 Calidris pugnax
CCGCCTCCTCGGCTGCCCCCCTCACGCCGACAAACGGGCGCGGGGAGAGGGCGGGCAGCCCCCGGCACCGCTCTCCCTCACGGACACTCTCCCCGCCTCACGGAGGCGGACTCACCCCGCCGCCGCCTCTCGCGAGAAGAGGCGGGCTCCGCCGGCAGCGGCATGGGGCTGTGCGGGCGGGGCTGGGCGCGCTGCGGGGGCCTGCGGCTCCTCGGGGGGCCGGGCCCCCTCTGGGCCCTAGCGCTGGGCCGGACCCTTCCCCGAACGGGCCCTACCGGCTGGTGTCCGCGGGGGGAGGCTCGGTACGGCCTCTGGGCTGCGGGCGGGCAGGCGGCGGCCCCACGAGGGGCCCGCGGGGTGCGGAGCTCCAACCCCTTCACCCGCAGGCAGGAGGAGGAATGGCGGCGCCGGAACCGGTCGGCGCTGGCCTACATCGCCGCCGCCGCCGTGGGCATGGTGGGCATGTCCTACGCGGCCGTGCCGCTCTATCGCCTCTACTGCCAGGTAACCGGGAGCCAGGGAGGGAGGGAGGGTGTGGAGGGGCCGGCGCCGGGCACTCACCGCCGTCCTTCCCCGCCAGGCGACGGGGCTGGGCGGGACGACGGGCGCGGGGCACAGCGCGGAGCAGATCGAGAGGATGGAGCCGGTGAGGGACCGCGTCATCAGGGTCACCTTCAACGCGGACGTGCATTCCAGCATCCAGTGGAACTTCAAACCCCAGCAGAGCGAAATCTACGTGAGTCATCGCCTTCCCCCCGCCATCCCCCCCCCCCCCCCAGAAACC